>NW_009923761.1:0-7097 GCF_000696875.1 Nestor notabilis
TGGGGCCGGATCCTGCACCCACTCTTTGGAGGTGGCATTGCTGGGAGAGACCATGACTGCTCCCTCCGTGCCTGGTGTCTGCCGAGCGGAGTGGACCTCCCTGGCACCTCCTCTCAGCACCTCCCTGGCAGGAGGCTCAGGGCTCTGGACCACCACAGTTAGGAACCCCCTCATCCCTTCACGGGGGACACAGCACCAGCCCAAACCAGGATAGCAGATGAGAAGCCCCTGTAGCATTGTATGTACTGATGCAGGGAAGCTGCTCTGCCCAGGACCCCCATCCCTCCTGTCCCTCTCAGCAGCCCTTCTTCCCCCCCAGCCATCACCCCCACTGCCCCTTCTCCTGCCCAATCCTTTGCTCAAATCCTCTAAAGCTGCTTTCTTCCCTAATGAGCTTACACAGAGTCAGACTCGATGCTCAGCACTCAGGGACCAGGCTGCAGGCAGGCAGCTGCTGTTAGCACCTTCATGCCCAGGGACCCTGATGTACCAAGAGGAACAAGGCAGGTCCTTGGGGTCTGCATAACTCTTAAACCCTGAGAGGTCAGCCAGCAAACAGCATCTCCCAGCCCTACGGCAGGGCTGGCCCAGCATCACATCCACCAACAAGAGCCAGAGCACAGGATGTGGCCCCAGGACCTGGGAGGGCTCAGAAAACCCATTTGCAGCGCTGAAGCAGGATCTGTGCCACAGTGGGATGAAGCTTTGGAAATGGCCATCGACAGTGGTTCCCACCAGGTCAGGGCTTCAAACGTCCTCAAAGCTCCCAGGGTTGGGTTTTCCCCTCTTGGGGCAAACACCTCCTGCTTTGACCTGACCCAAAAGCAGAGCTGTGAGAAATCACGAGTCATCTTAGGGGAAGGACAGCCCCAAATTCCCATGCTGTAACACACTTCTTCCCAGTAACACACGTACCCAGCAACACAAGCTGTGCTATGCATGATTAGCACTATTAATGACAATTAACACATCATAAATTCACACTGCCAGGACACAGGACATGCTGAAAGGCAGACTGCAACTGTCACCCTTTGCTTTACAGTCCTATATAACCCCTGCCTTTCCTTAAAAATACTTCCCCTGGGATTTCCTTTCTTCTCCAGCCCTTTAAGTTTTCCGTCCATCCCCTTTTCTGTCCATCTCCACAAGTTTCAGGTGCAAGGGCTGACTTGTGCTACTATTTAGAGAAGGATTTGCAGAGACACATTCCCTGAAGCAAGCAGGGTGCCTGGCCCAAGCTACAGGAGGATGCTCGGGGCTTGGGATGACAGAGCTGGATCCATCCTGCAGGTGCGTATATCCATGCATGTCCATCCAGAGGCAGCTGAGTGCTTTCCCAGTCTCTCAGCGAGTCTCCCAGCTGGCTGGTATCTCAAAACACTGGTGAAGTCTCCAGGCTTAAAGTCAGGGTTGCATTAGCACTGCCAGCCCTGGGCTGACTCGCCTCCAGGCACTGTTTCATTTCAGAAAGGGGAGACCCAAGCAGAGGAGAAGACCCTTCCTTTGGGCTGAGACTCAGCAGATGGAGCCCCATCGCCCTGATGCCATTCCCCTTCTCAAGGACCTGCTTTGGCACATGGGTCTAAACTATTTATTTTAATGCTGAGTGCTTTTTCTAGCCAAGCACGTGCTTTCTCCTCAAGAGAGACTGCAGCCAAGGCTCCCGTTAGAGGGCATGGAAGTAAAAGCACCTTCAAAGCATGATGCTGAGCAGACAGAGTGCACAACACCAAGGAGACAGGGGACAGACACCTTTGCACACCAGTGCCTTGCCACCCAGCACAGCCTGGTGTAGGAATGAGGCCCTGAGACATGTGGTGAAGGGATTAACAAGGTGTGGTAGTTGATTGAAACCCTCCTTATCTCTCATTTACATATAATAAATACACCAAAGTGAGAAAGTGGCTGCTGCCCCCATCTGTGACAGCAGCAACAGGTAATTTGACTACAGCCTCACCCTCCACTTCTCTCAGAAGTATAGATGTGGCATTTGAATACAACCCCACTTTGCAGACATGGGCTTGCTCCTCTCTCTTCCCCCTGGTAAGATTTGCACCTCCATCAGGTGACACCCGGGTGGAACTAAGCTTAATGAATCACCAGCTGGTTTTTTTCCACATGAGCTCAATCAATCACTGACTAGCTGTGGATTTTAGAGCTAATGCAGTGAGTTTACCAACAGCAATTCCAAATCTGTATTTCTGTTGCTTCAATAAACCTCACAATCTGTGAGCCCATAATTGTGAAAGTCCTGATTTAACACAACTGGACGGATAGTGTTAAATAGGTAATAATCAGAAATTAAGCTGCACGCAGCCCCTCTGATATCTGAGGACTGCCTGGAATGCAAAGGGGGTTATTTTCTGCCAACTTTCTATATTCTTAATATAGCAAGTCCTGCTGGCCCTGTCCCCACAGAGACCCTCCTTCCTCCCCAAGAGCAGTAGCCTGGCACCAGGCAGGCAGCAGAATGGGCCCTGTAGCCTCTGCTCTGTGTCCTGGCAGGTCCATGGCTGCACCAAGTTGCTCTGGGGACACACACAGAGACCTAAAGACATCATTGCATTGGCTCCCCACACCAGAATAGAATGTTTCTGCTCAAAACCTTCTCTATTCCCTCCCCACACACATGTGCTGAGGGGCTCAGTAAGATGCAACGCTCCTCTTTGCAAACAGCCCCGTTCAAAAAGCTTCTAAGAGCATTTAATAAAGTACCCAGGGATATTTATGCCCTTATTTTTAACTTAGAAGCATCTAAATTGTGATTGCAATCTAGGCATTGTAGAGCAACAAGTAAAAGCAGCCCAGCTCCCCATGCACAGACCTGTTCTGCAGGGATGAACAAGACCCTGCTGAGAGATCTCCAGCCCCGAGAGATGAGCAGTAGTGAGGGGTTGTGGGCTCTGGCTTTGCCCCTCGTGTCTCCTTCCAGCGAGGTCCCACCAGCAATGCAGCAACCTACTGCAACAGCATCTTCTCAGGGCTCCTCCTGAGGCTGGGCTGAACTTGCAGCTCAGATCACAGAGCCCGTGGGCATCTGGATTATCCACTTCTTGGAGGAAAGCTGCTCAGACTGACACTGGCTGTTACTGCTGATGCGGCAAACGTGATTTATTAGGTCTGTGCAGGGGGCTCAACCATAAAGCAACACCCCAACCCTCCAGCTAATTCATCTTTGTGTGGCCCTGTGTCTCCCCAGCTGACAGGGACCTGGCAGCCACCAGACTACACAAGGTAGAACACGACTCTTACTATGATTAAAAGGTTGTTGGCAAAAGACAGACGAGAAAGAGAGGTTTTGTGTCTTCTGATTCAGTTTTAAACTCCAGGTTGAAATAAAAAGCCTACTGAGCCTTCCCCCAAGTGGTTCAGCCTCACATCTGGATGTCACAGCCACCAGGTCTCAATCCAAAACTGCATCAGCATATTAGGGATTCCATGCATGTGATTAACAGGTTGTCACTGAAGCTTCTCCAGGGAGAAGCAGGGGGACTATCAGCTCCCCTGCAATAGGGGACATTCCAACTAGCTGGACATGCCTGTAGGAGAAAGAGGCAGCCCCTCGGGGATGGATATGGATATTTTGAGGAAAATGAACAGAAAGGGAAAATGAAAATGAGTTTCAGCCCTTCCCAAAAGGGTGTTACGTGGACTAAGGTGGTCTGGCTCCTATGTGGCTCTGAATAGCATCTGAGAGTGCAGCTTTCACATGCCTCTGTCCACCCAAAGTGGAGAACCTCCCACCACGGCAACAAGATGCCACTTAGGGAGTGGACACATCATCTTGTCATGAAACTAGTTCAAAAATCACCATGGGATAACGAGGAGGCAGCAGAGTGGACAGAAACCCCATGCGATTGCATAATATTAATCTCCTTTAAAACAAACCAAAACTATTAGGCCAAAAAGGGAATTCCCCTCCATACCATGAAGGAGGTAAATCTTTACAAATGGAAGAGGAAACTGGTAAGGAACCACTGTCAAATATCCCAAGTAAACAGGCTGAAAATTATACACTGCCTTCTACATACAACTTAGAAAAATGTGTAAGACAAAGCTTCAGACCTTTCCCTTCACCAATGCTGCTAATAAATCAGGACAAGGACAAACCCAGCCCTGGCTCTCCCTCCACTCTTGGATAAGGTTCTGCTGAACTATAAAACCTGACTGATGTCTTATGCTGCATCCACCTCTTTGCACTGTTCAAGCTGGATTTTAAAGTTCTTGAGAGGGTCAAGAGGAGTCAAAAAGTGAAGTTTTTCCATGCGGGTATTACCAACCACCACATAAACAAGGAGTCTTCAACCAGCATTTCTAGTGTCTCCAGGGTTTGCTTCCAATTCTCCTACCATGACTGTTATCTTGCAGAGCCCAGAGGAATCCACAGTACATGATAAGCTGCAGCCAAGAGCAAAAACAGGGCTAAGAAGGCTCTTTCCACAAGACAACGTTTTGCTTCCCAGAACAGGACCCCCCTTGCAGCTTGCAAAGCTGATCCCTCAACTACTGCTTCTTGCAAAAACCATGTAGGCTGGCACAGAACACAGCTCCCAGCACATCCAGATGAGTTTAGAAGTGCAAGATGCATACAGCACGTAGCAGCCAAGAACAGCCTGTGAGAATAAGCCTGCTGCCTAAAGAAACCAGCAAGCAGTTACAAAACCAAACAGCCATCAGGGGAGATGCACACTGCAGCCAGGAGACTTCAGACCCCTTATTGCTGCCCAGTCCATAGGGGTGCCAGGGCTTCCCCACAGTGCTCTGGAGATACACGGCTCATTCTTCCAGTTCTTCCAGTTTGTCAGCAAGGACACCAGGAAGCTGATGATCAGGTGAATTTCGGGGATGAGTTTGTCCTCAGTCATCTTCATGTGACCGAAAGCCACAGCACTGGGGACAATGACACTGAGGTCACTTGGTAGAAGCTTTGCAGGGAATCTGTAAAGACCGCAGGCTGCTACCTAATAAAGCCAGAAGAGCAGGCTTAGACCTTGATGATCAGGGCACAACTTCTATTTATGTCATAGTTTGGGCAGCCCTACAATAACTTCAATATCCTCAGCTATTAACTCACTGGTATGCAAATACATCAACAATTTGCCTCCCTGGAGGTTTCTTTCCTCCAGCTAATGTAGACTTTGAAGCCTCATCGGTCCAGTGTCACCTAAAATAGCTAAAGAGATTCTTACTACAGAAAGAAATCTGTGCGCTCAGCATTAAGGGCATCCCTTAATGCTTCAGAGTTTCATTCCTCTGGCTGGATCAAAACATTAATGAGCAAACTTGAAGCAGTAACATGTCACACCTACATGTTTTAATCCCTCTTCTCCCTTTGTAGATGGAAATGTTTATGAATTTTTAAATAGTTCCTTCCTAAAGTATGCAATGCTTTAAAACCTCCATTAAAGCTCCAGCACTACCTCCCTCGGAGTCCATCTACTCTCTCCCATCCTCATCTTTCCAGTCCTCCAACCAAAACGTGCCCAGGTGAGGTTTCCAGTGGATGTTTTCAAGGACACAGGATAGAAATCTGGAAACAGTCACACTATAAAGCATTTTTTATTAGCGCATCACTGAACAGCTTGCAATGGGCAGTCATCATTGCCACACTGAAAACCAGAGAAGTGACACACACAGGCCCCTATAAACTAGAAAAAAAAGGCAGATTTAAAGCAAAAAATTCAGATTTACCAGGTCTTCATCTTAACCCCACTCTCCTGCAGCCTGAGATTTGTAAATCCCCGCAGACCAGATACAGAGAACCTCGCAGATCACTGCTGCGCCACCCAGCAATAGCCAGTGTGCACAAAACACACCACTTGTGCCTTGGCTCCTTCAAGCCATGATAAAAATCAAGATGGTAAATTAAACCTGGTCCAGAATTACGCTATTCAGACAGTCTCGGATCAATTTCTGTCTTGACTCAGCCACGTTACGGGCATTAAGAACTAAGGACCTGCAAACACCACCACGCTGTATTGCTTGTTAGGTGTTCTGAGCCGCTGCACTGTTGGAAAAACACTTAAAATACAAAGCGTTTGGACAAGATGACTTCACTTTGGCCACCAGGACGCCACTGTGGGCAAGGACAGGAGGAGCTCTGCCAGCTTTATAGAATCGTAGAATCATGTTGGAAAAGACCTTTAAGATCATCAAGTCCAACCATTGTGCAGACCTGGAGGCAGGAAGGAGCATCCCCAGACACTGGGGAGGAACGAAACAATGGCGCAGGCACACACAGGAAGCCGTTTTGCTCCATTCTGAACGAAGACACAGATCTAAGTTGATCAAAACAAGAAGTGACACCTGCAAACCAGACCGATGAGACACACGGATGCTCAGACTGACAAGTTACCAGAGACGCCGGCGAAGGGTTGGAGCCATCACACCGTGCACCGCAATCAGCAGAGGGGACCTGAGAGCAGAGAACAGCTGCTGCTGGCTCCGCAGCTTCCCGCTGCCCGGTCAGGTAACGCGGGGACCTGCTTGACAGAAACCCCGCTGTTGTTAGAGAACACGCAGTGGAAAACGGGCACCGTGTCCTCCCTGCAGGACAACATGCCTCAGGCGCGGAACCACCGCAGCCCACCCTCCCGCGCTCTTCAAGCGCTCGTGTGCCAACATCACTTCACCAATAATGCAGAAGTAATGGACCTCCCCCCATCTTTTTGGCACAAACCACCTACATGACAGTCACCTCGATGCAATTATCCCCCTCCAGGCGATGCCTCACATCCCTCACACCCGTGGGCTCCGTGCCGACGTGGGGCACGCCAGGGATTCGAGGTGCTCGCACAGCCGGCGGCTGGCCTCTGCCGCCATCTTGGGAGAGGCGTGGAGGGAGCCGCCATCTTGAGTGCGGCGGGACGAGAAGGCCGGAGGCGCCATCTTGAGTGTGGTGCGACGGGAAGGCTGAAGGCGCCATCTTGAGTGTGGTGGGACGGGAAGGGTGAAGGCGCCATCTTGAGCGTGGCATGGCACTCATGAGAGGCCACTCAGACACAGCGCAAACACAAAGACAACTAGAAATGTATTCCTTGTTTAACAAAGAAACCCTCATCTTCAAGCCTAAGGGCATGTGTGGGGCTGGGATGGTG
>NW_009923762.1:0-959 GCF_000696875.1 Nestor notabilis
CAGGTGGAGGCCGGCCCTCCCCTCTCTTTCCCGTCCGTTCCTGCTGCCGAAATACCTAAATCTCTAATTTTATGTGTCGTTTTCCCCCCGCTCCGGCTCGGCAACCACGCAGCATCCCGCGGAAACGTGTCCGGTAGCAGCAAAAAGAAGAAAAAGAGAAGAAAAAAGAAAACCTACCCGCCGCGGTACAAGGAAGTCGGCGGGGAAGTGGTGGAGGTTTTGTGTGTGTCTTCAGGTAGGGGATGTGTGGAAAGAGCGAGAATCGAAATATGAAAATGCAGAGAGAAGAGGGCAGGGGGAAAAATATAGAAAGTAAAGGGAAATAAGGAGAGAAAAATGGAAAAGGAAAGAGAGAGAACTTGTCTAAAAATAAATTAATAATTTTAAAAAAGAAAAGGAGAAAGAAGAAGACAGAAAAGGAGACAGTGAAGAAGAATAAATGAACGAAAATAAAAAAAAAGGAAGGAAGGAAGGAGAGATGGAAAGAAAAAAGGAATGAAAACGAAGAAAAAATAAGAGAAAAAAAAGAAGGCAAGAAAAAAGACATAAATGAAAGGAAGAATAAACAAATGAAAATGAAGACGGTAAGAAATAAGTCGGAAATTAAGGGCGGAAAAGAAAAAGGAAGAGGAAAAATTAACGGGGAAAATAAATAGAAAGAAATGACGGCGAGAACGGAAAAGAAAGGAAACGAAAAATCAAAGCGCGAAGGAAAAGAGCCAGAGCAAGTGAGCGAAGAAGAGGAGGGAAAGGGAAGGAAAGAAAACAAAGGAAGGAGGGGAAAAAAAGGAAAGGGAAGAGAGAAGGAAAGAAATAAAACAGGCAGCGAGCGAATTAAAAAGGGAAGAAACGGCGAAGGGAGGAAGAGGAACCAGACCTGCGGCCGATCGCGGCTCTGCACAAGTTTGCTGGGCAGAGTTCTGCGGGGATTCTGGAGCCGCGGAGCGGGGCCCTGCCCG
>NW_009923763.1:0-373 GCF_000696875.1 Nestor notabilis
TCCCTGCTCATGGCAGGGGTGTTGGAATTAGGTGATAGCATAAGACCAGAAAACTTGTTTAGCTTTTGGAAATGTTTCATTTTCCTTATCCATCCACCAAAGGTCTTGAATCATTTTACCCTTTGATGAAAACTCTGGTTTTATGACATTTACTATTAAGATCATTTTACAATGTATTTTTGATACTTAAAATGCAAGTCTGATATTGTGTATAAAGTGTAAAATGACATACAAATAATACAAGCCTGGGTACATACTGTGAGGAATGGTACTGAAATGTTTTTGTGAAGTAAATGCTCCATCCCTGGCGGTGTTCAAGGCCAGGTTGGATGGAGTCTCAGGCGACATGGTCTAGCGTGAGGCATCACTGCAC
>NW_009923764.1:0-2192 GCF_000696875.1 Nestor notabilis
GTCCTCAACGATGATGGTGAGTGTTCTGGAGACCTACCAGGTGTCAGGGAGGGCATGGGATGGGTGCAGGAGATGGCACCCAGCACCCACTCTGGCTCTAAAGCCAGCAGCATCACCCACCCCTGGGCAAAGCCCACCTCAGCCCTTTCCCCACCGAGCCTTGTCAACAGCCCCACTGAGATCCTGCTCCGGTCCCCATCACCCGTTGCAGACCCCAGCCTGTGCCCCAACACTCACTGCATTGTTTATCCCATCAGACACTTCAACAATGATGGTGAGCCTGGCCTTGACCTGGGGGACACAAGGCAGGACATGGTCAGGGCCAGCAGGAGCTAAATCCTTGGGTAACTGAGCACTAACACCCTCCCAGCCATCACCCCAGGGTGGGATGCTGCTCCCAGGAAGCTCTTCCCCCTGGAGCTGGTCTTTGAGGCCAGGGAGTGACCCACAGGAACTGCCATGAGCAACTCTCCCACAGGACTCAAGGCACTGCCTCCGTCCCTGTCACTCCAGCCCCCCCAGCTCAGTCTCTGCCCTCACCTCGCGGTCCAGGGAGTTCTTCAGTGTTACAATGCCTGTATGAGCATCAGCGGAGAAGTAGAAGGCATCTGTCCCACTGATGCTGTAGGTGAGTGGGTCCCCGTCTATGTCAGTAGCTGTCAGCTGGAAAGCCTCCTGGCCTGGGGGCACAGGCAGTGTCAACCTCTGCCCAAGGACCCCCGGCCACTCCTCTTGCACCCCAGAACCTCCCCGAGACTGCCCCACTCACCCAACTCCAGGTCCTCAGGTACATAGACGATAGTCATGTTGAAGAAGGGGGATATGTTGCCTGAAACTACAAGCAGGAGGTGTGCTGAGCACCCACGTCTGTGCCCGGCTCTGCCTGCACCCTGCACCCCCATGTCCACCTATCTCCAGCCCCAGCTCCCAGCTGCAGTTTGGGCCTCTAGAGAAGGCAAGGGACACCCACTACCCCTCATCTTCCTCATGCTCATCCCACACCTCCCACCTCCAGACCATGCTTGCCCTCCAACTGCATCACCTATGCTGGATGCTATCCCCACTGACCTCTGCCCACTCTGCCTTGTCCTGGTTGCCAATGGGTCTCCAAGGTGCCCGTGGGGTGGGCAGCTGTTCTGGGGTTCCCAGCTGCCCTCAGGGAATTCATAATAAGTGCTGGGGACTGAAAGCACCTCCAACACCTCCCATCCACCTGTGCCAGCTGCTGAGCAAAGTCCTTACCTGATGTCAGGAGGAAGGGGAGCACCACCAGTGATCGCCATCCCATCCTGCCAGCGAGTCTGTGGCACACACCAGAGAATGAGCGCCCAGGGCTGACTGCCCCTGCTCCCACCAGCCACCCCAAACCCCTCCTGGGGATGGGCCACTGGCACAGGAGGGACTCTGGTGGGACTGTCACCTCTGCTGAGCCAGGCTGGTGAGCAAGCACCAGGCTCCCCGCAGGCACAGGCTCCTTGGGGACATGGCATGGGGGGGACAGGGTTGGCCTCCAGGTGCTGGAGACCATGGGGGTGCTTGGGGACCCCAGGAGCCTCTTCTGGGCATGGCTGGAGGCTCCATCACTCCAGCTCAAGGGGGCCAAAGCAGTGCTTAGAGCCCAAGAACAGTCTGTGACACCACGATGGTGTCCCCCTCCTTGTGCCATGGGTACCACTGCCAACAGATACCCCCATCTCCCACCACGATGGACCACAACACCCATGGGGGACCGGGCCCAGGCTCACATCTCTTACCTGCAGCCCCGTCACTGGGGATGTTGCTGGCCGGGCTGCTCTGTGCTCGCACCCTGACACTGACAAAGGCCTTTGCCTCCTGCAGTAAACGAGTTCATCAATTATTAACCGTAATTAAGGGGTGAGAAATCCCTCTCTCACCTTTCTTATTGCTTGTGCTCATCCCCCAGCTCCTGCCCTGCCAGCCCCACACTCTGTCCCCAACCCCAGCCCCCCCAAGTAGGGTGCCATCCCCTAGGATTCAGCCACCCCAATCTGCATCCATGGGACTGCCTCCCAGGAGGGATAAAGAGCCTGTGGGAATGCAGAGGGATGCTGAACCACCTCAGGGGACTGGAGAGGGGCTGGGGAAAT
This sequence comes from Nestor notabilis, assembly GCF_000696875.1. Classification (NCBI taxonomy): domain Eukaryota; kingdom Metazoa; phylum Chordata; class Aves; order Psittaciformes; family Psittacidae; genus Nestor; species Nestor notabilis. Next base: position 2,109 of record NW_009923764.1, read on the forward strand.
GCCCTGCATCCCCTGGGCTGGGGACACTGGGGTCCCACCAGGACAAGGGGTGGGCACCAACCCAGTGGTGCCGCTCCTGGGGTG
>NW_009923765.1:0-11130 GCF_000696875.1 Nestor notabilis
TATATAATAGTAATTGTCAGTGCTGGAGTATCAAAAGATCACACCGGGAATTCTTGCAAATTTTGTAAATCCTTATCCTTACCTTCAAATTCTCCTGTATTTCCCAGAAGTTCTGTGGACAGCAGTTGCTGTTCTGTCATGCATTCAGTAGGATATATCTCATTTTATACTGCATTTAATTTAAGGTTTTGTGCTCATTTTTGCTTTGTGACATGCTGGTTTTGTCGATTTTGCTCTGAAATCACATTGATTTTTTTCAGCTTTTTTTTTTTTCTCTATTTCTCTATTTTTATTTCTCTATTTTAGACTCATTATCAATTTACTGAGATCTGGCTTTAGGGATGTTCTAAAACGACAAAGCTGGGAAAGCACTGGCAAATTATGCCTTTGCAACTGAGGACAGATGTTTTGCACAGGCTGAGAAGCCTCCGAATCTGCAGAATTCCTAACCCCAGTGGGTTTAATGCTCCTTGCTGTCTTTAAAATACCAGTGCCTTGATGTGTGTCCCATTTCCTGGATTCACTAGCATTGTGAATTTTGGGACCTTTGCAGACCGTTTAAGTTTTCACTTCTGAATACACATCCTAAATATTTAGAAATACTTCATTTTCTGAAGAAACTAACAGTGAAAATGTTGTTACAGAGCACAGGTAAATAACCTGAAATGCATTTCCTCTGTAAAAGCTGATTTCTCCAAATTTCCTAACATTGGACATGATTTTGGTTCTACAATATGAAATACCTTGAAAAGGTTGTGATTTTTCAGAGGACAGGTGAATAGTTTCAGAAAACAATGTATTTTCCCTTTAGAAGACAATACAGTTTCTGTGTGCCCCACACTTGGTTACTCAAAAATGAAAGCAAAGTTTTTAGTTTCTGTGTATAAGTTAGGCATGCATAAAATCACTGTGGATTCTTATGCTGCCTCTTGTTCCACGTCCAAAAGTGCTCAGTTTGTAAGTAGGAACTTCATCTTTCTTGGAAGACTGCCAGTTTTCCAAGCTCATTTCGATCTTGATATTTACATGAGAGACTTTTCATGCTTTTCATATTATTGCAGATGATAATTGCTCAGGTACATCTGTGAGAGCTCACTACCTTAATTCCAACCTCTCCAGTTCTCCAGCAAATCCATCATTTCTAAGCAGCGTGTAGACTACAGGCATAGTCACTGTTTTTCTGAATGGAAATGTTTTCTTGTTGATCATACAGCTGGAACCTACCAAATACTTATCGTCATGCAGCCTAAGGAAGAATTACATCAGATCTTCCTGGGGTTAACTGTTCTAGGAATACAAAAAATCCAAAATAACAAAAGCAAAGGAAAGGCACTGTTCAGAAATGGAGTTGTTAGATACAGCTGGAGGAACAGGCTCCTCGAACAAGCCATTTTGCATTGCCTTTTGAAAGTCAGACTGGACTGAGAAAAAAGCAGTGATTACCTGAATGCAGACATTACAAAACTGGGAGTTAAGAATGATATTTAAAGAGACTGCCTGGAGGAGTCGGTAAGATCTCGTTAAGATTTGATGTTCTAGTAGCCTGAGTGATACTGCTGTTAGGAACCCAGCACTGCTGAACACAGTGCACAGTTAAATCCCATCTGTGCCATGTGTGAGGGAGAGGTCTAGTGCCTGGTCCATAGAAAGGATGGGTGCCACCAAGGAAGATGATGTTTATATTTCAGAAGCCTGCATATTTTTCACAAAAATAACCACTATCATCATTATCTGATGCCAATAACATATGCAGTGACTCGGCTCCTGATTACAGGAAAGTTTTTTAGGATCCATGCTTCCATCCCTTGAAAGAGTGCAGATACTCAGACTTGAGGGAAGTCTAAGTGTTGCACGTCTAACGGATAATGTGCTGAGCACATTGTTCATTTCTTGATTCTATAAAATCTCCTTCGTTGAAGCCACTCAACACTGCCCCAGGATTTCCAGTCTACCAGTAAAGTTCAGAGCTGTTATCCCAGCAGTCTGTTCTGGCTTGCTACGTGACCTAGAAAATATTTCTAGTAACTGATTAGCAATAGGTTGGTTTTATAACAGTGTGTTCCTGTACACATGCCCTCCTCCAATACCCCTTCCCTATTCCCAGGACAGAGACACCAACTCAGTAGTTACAGACTACTATATTACATCAGAGAGCCTCATTAAATCACTCCAGACACAATTATCTTTTGTATCCATCAAACCATGAAAGGTTACCTGAGTTACTAAAAAATTCCAGGCGTGTCTTCCTAATAAACAACAGTATAGTGATTAATTGCCAAAAGAATCTGGTGCTTTAGGACTAGCTTTTATTTGGAAAGTTTAACATACTCATTCACCAGACAACTGAACTCTCCACTTCTCACTTTCTCAGGTCACCTGCAAGTACTAAAGATTTATGTGAGCAAGAAATATTGTTACTTTTTAACATGGTGATGTTTTTTTAAGCAACATATTTCAGATAGAGATTTAGCCCCATGATGCTTACAAAGAAAGAGACTTTGCCTTGAGAGGATTTGGTATGAACTGGGTCACAAAGGCAATTAAAAGTCGTAAACCAGATGTATTATGTCTGTTCTATCCTTTTCATTTGAGTCAACGGGTGAAATCGTAGCATGGTACGCCTTGGTTCATTTTTTCATTCTAAAGCTAGGAATTATGTAAACAAAAAAGCAGATTTGTTATTTTTTATAGTATTGTGAAAGATACTCGTTCAACTAAAATCAATGATAAATTTGGAGCTGAAAATGCATGTGTGTTTTTAAAGATTCTAATTCTATATAGTACATTCCATAGTCTGGATTCACTTTAATTGTGATTAATTTGCTTTCATCTATATCCCATAGTATCTATGCATAGGATAAAAACAGACATAAATATATCACACTATTAATACAGTGTTTTCATTCACCTGTGGAATCCTTCATAAGAATTACTGGTTCATTTGAAGTACAAACTTTAACTTTCACACGACTGAGCTGGGCTTCCAATATGCTTTCTGCTTCTATGGAAGATGTTTAAACACAGTGAAGTAAGTAAATCACGTGTGTTATTGCTCAGTATGGAGTTACTCAAGTTAATTATATTTCTGTTGGTTTTGGCTAACAACTAATGCTACAATATTTACTTTAATAAGCTGAAGTAAGCCCTGAGCCTCTTTAAAATCATACTTTGTAGAGTGCAAAAACTGTAAACACCGCAGAATGAGGATTCCACTTGAAAATAGGTTCATTACTTATTTGCCAAACTTCCTGCAAATGGGGGAGGACTTGCTACTCTCAATAAGGTGTCTCTACTGGTAACCGCTGGGAAAACTATTGCAAGGACCTGATAGCACTGAGCCACTGATGTTGTGGCACCATTCCTAAACAAATGCCATCTTTGAGAGCCCACCCTCTGTGGGACAGTAAGTCTCTCTGGCCTCTTTGCTACCTAATAGATTGGAGATCAGAACATAGTAGGTTCATAAAACTAACTAGCTTACATGTCCCCTTCTCTGCTCTGGTCCCAAGGAGCCGTTATGCCTGGCTGCCCAGGAGATCTCCAGAAATGTAGGATGGCACAGAGGCGTTACCCTCATTCCTTCATGTTTCCCATATTTCCTGTGACCCCTGTCTCTAAGGCAGAACTAATAAAAATAGGTAGAGATTTATATGACTGCACCTGAAGAAGTTCATTTTCATTATCAGTCCAGTTCTTTCTTCAACTTGCATTGTTTGGATCTTATCTGTGCTCTCATCCTCACCTGTGAGGCTTTTGGACTCATGCCTGACAGAGTTATCTGCACTTTGCAGGGGGGGTAATGCCATGTGTCACCCCTAAATAGCTTACTTTCCATAGCCAGACAGAAACGTGCCTCTAGTTTGCTTTATACTGCCAATACTTTTTGTAAGAGGAAATTGTTGGGGCGCTGGAAGTTATCTATTTTCCACTATATTTTATTAGGTTATTTCCTGTTTTTCTTCCTGTTCCTTTGGTCTGTCTAATTTGGCAGATTGATTTTCTTCTTGCACTTTCCTTCCTTTTAGTTCTCCCAGTTCTACTCACCATCTACTTGTTCAAACCTTCTGGACATCATCTGAATCTTAGACAGTAGAGCTGGCCAAGGATCTCAACATTTAAAATGTGGATAAAGCTTTTCAACTAATTTAAACTCTTGGGCTTGCCATTAGAGTTACGTCCAAATCTAGAAAATAGTCGTTTCCCCTCTGATTTTTCTTTTTTTTAATATGTATCTATTTTCCCTTTTCGTTTCTTTTCCCCAAACTTGTGTTAGCCCCTGCTTTATCTTGTTCCTGTTCCCACTAAGGACAGAGCTACACTGGCCCAATTCTCCTCCTTTCTCCAGTAGGTATGAGCATTTTCAAAAGACTCAGGTGCCTCAGTAGTTTTTCGGCAGTTAGACTGAGACTGGTAGAGTGTAAAAGATGTGGGAAATAACACAACTTTCCTGGTACCACCTGATGACTGTTGGGCAAAACAGGACATTTGTTTGTTTGGGGTTACATAAGTTTACCTGGTCTAAAACCTTTACTGCTGAACACAGTCACCTGCCTTCTCTGCTAATTTCAGTAAAGTATAATTATAGTAAAAACATTTACTTACAGGTGAGTACAACATTCAGCTTTGGCCTCCATCTCCATCTCTGTTCTGTATGACTTATATCATTGTTGTGTTAGGAAGTGAAAATTGCTCATTGTATGATAAAAATTAACCGTATTTCTCTGGAGCTGGTACCAGCTCACAGATTTCTAGTGAAATACTCTATGTTTCAGGAAACACGTGCCTCTAAAGTTATGTGCCCCTCTAGGCTCAGATAAGTTGAACAACATTAGATGCATCTATACCTTGGGAAAAGAGATCATTAAGTTCAACTCACAGAGAAATAGCCCCAAGGGATCTTGGGCTTATTCAGGCTAGCCAAAGGCCACAGTCAGCACAGCAGAAATTCCAAAATTTGACGTATTTAAGCTATTAATTTGAACTGCCAAATAGTCTTTAGACATATTGAAGTGGAATTGCTCAGCAGTTAATTTTACTCATCAGCTGCATCAACACATGTTCAAGGAAGGCAGGAATGTTGTGTTATTCCTCCAGCATTTTGTGATTCCTCTCTTCAGAAAAAAAGAAAAAAGGATTTGTATTTATTTTTAACAAAGGCACTACTTTTCTCACAATTTTTCACAATAAAACTGTTACAGCACACTGTTGATTCACCTCAATAGCTCATAAAACTATTGGAGAAAAGAGACCTAACAAAACATTATCATTACAAAACCCAAATGAGAAAAACTCATTTATTTTAATTACATATTTAGCAGCAACTCTGCACAGGACATCAAAACTGGAGAGGGAAACTCCTAACGCTGCTTTCCTAATCAGTTCCTAAAATGTTATCTAGGTTTCAGCATTTGTTAACTAAGCACAAATATGATAGCACAGAGGGGAAGCAATACACTCAAAAGCGATTACAGAGACAAGAATATGTTGAAATTAAAGGCAGTGAAAAAATATTTTTTATGCCAAGAAAGAAAAAAACTTGGGGTATGACCTGGAAATTTGAACAGTTGAAGAACAAGAGTTCAGCATTTTTTATTTTTCTTTTTTGGCACACTCTGTTTGCTCCAATTTACAGCTCATGCATTTGGACACAGATTCAACTGTCTCCTGTATCCAAGGATAATGACCTACCGCTCCAGTGATTTAGCAAACCTCAACTCTGTGCAGCCACTCAATCAGTGATGGGCTAATCCCTTAATGGCCATTTGTGTCTTTCCAATGCATCCTAAAGAGTTCTGCAACACTCCAGTTCTGCTGCACAGAATTATGTGCTCTTCTGCCACGCTCGTTATCTTATCACATAGCTAATTCCCACAAATGATCATGCCGTCTCAAGTTTAAGATGAAATTGCAATTGAATCATAAATTTGTCACTCTCCAGACAGCGTGCTAAGTCAGTAAAAACTTGATCAAGTGGGGATTAGACACTGGATTGAACAATTAAGACCTGTGAGTGCATATGGCCCTCAGACAGAGACGTGTTTATTGATAAAAAATAGTTTATGTAGAGGTTTAAAATGTTATTAATTCTTAAGTGGAGCATAATCCTTTCTCTATTATAGTGTGGCACAGAGCTGACTATCCCAGTAACGTCTTGCTCTGCTCAATTGCCTGGTTAAACGGAATTAATCTTTTGAAATAATGGTGACTGTGAGCCTTTATAAATTACCAGAGCAGAGTGCAGTGAGAGATGTCATTTACAAGAATTGTTTGCTTTAGAGGGTGGGTTTTTTTTCTTTGTGTAAAGGGAAACAGCCTTTCAGATCACCAGTTACGTTTTTATTACAATGTTCATATACATTAAGCAGTATATTTCCTACACAAGAAAAATACGTTTCCTGCAGAGAACCAGCATATACACACGCCTCTGAGCCCTATTCTGAAAAAAATTAAGGCACAATGGGATACTGGGATGCTATCTTACAGTGCTCCTTACATAATGGAAACAAATAAAGGAGATAAGCACTTCCCTCAAGTCAGTGACCCCTATCCAAAGTTTTCTGTAGCAGAGATTTCTCCCATTGGATCACATATCCATGCTTTACCATGATCTATTTTTGTTAGTTTATTGCAGGAAACAGTAGATCTCTGAAAAGTGAAACATTACTGTTCCATGGCTGTTAATTTTACACCTTTCGTATTTTGAAAATTAAGATAGTTTCTTAACTACAGGTGTGGATGGATTGAGATCCTGGCTACTTCTGTAGTTCTTCAGGTGTGGAGTTTTTATTGTGTTAACAGCTAGGTGTGAAGAATTCAGCATAGACTACAAGCCTCATTTCAGGCACACTACTAACAGCAACAATTTTTGTTCATCTTTATTCTGACTGAGGCTTCAACTAATAAACTAAGTGGTTTAAGGTATAATTCACTAGCGTTACCATGAGTGAGTACAGTCTTGCTACCTGACAGATTCAGTGCCCACCAGTTCCGTAGCGGGTGATCACTGACCAACCTCATCCAGTGCCACCAGTACCAGTTCTTCTGATTTATCTGGTGCAATGAAAAACAACCCCATAGCCTTCCTGGATCTGCAGCTAAGCACGTGATTTGCTTGCCTGATGGAAATCTCCATACTCCACTCGCTTCTTAGGAAAAACATTCACTGAAATTAAGTCAGGCAAAAGAGGAAATCGAACTTGCATTTCCTGCAGCCCAAATGCTCTTATTCCACAGTGCTGAGTGCAAGACTTCTTTTTTAGGCAGATCTGTACTCTTCAACCTCTTTGCTTTTCTCACAAGATACTGAAATGAAACATTCCATTTGGGGTTTCAGAGAAACATGTTGCCTTCACAGTTTTCAGCATTTTATTTCCACAAAAGAGACCCAAAAGATTAAATGTAAATTTGGCCCAATGAAATTGAAATTTGGGACAGACACCTAAGTTTGGCTGCCCATCTGAAAACTCAGTTCATATCCTTAATTAACTTAGCAGTGGGCCTTACACTGCAATATGTCAGAGTTCAAAGCCACATCAATATAATCACAATGCACCAACTCCACACAAGAAACCAAGATGAATTAACATTATGGAGGAAACTAGCATTTCCCTATAGTAACATAGTAGTGATATTTTTCCTTGCACAGTTACGCTGAGCAGCACCAAAGGCAATATCACGTGCAATTTACAATCATCATAACACTAGCCGTGATAAGTTTTCACAAAGCTCAGCTGGAAAGAAAGGTATATATAATTTTGACAGTGCATAATTACCTTCTGTAACTTAAAAACACTCTTTATCCACCACTTGTTACCATCTCTGTGATTAGTGCAGACTTAAGTAGAGCACACAAACAAAACAAAGTATGGTTGCAAAAATTCTCAAGGAACAGTTTAGTCAGGCAGGTATTTTTGCCTGTGGTATAAATATAGGCTGGATTTAGCACTGGGGTATGGCGGAAAACTTCAAGTCCAGATTAACCATCTTCTGGGGTTTGAGCAGAAAAGCTCAAGAGAGTCATTGCTATTCCACGGGCACAACCTTTCTGCAACCCATCTGGCATAAGGAAGCCCCAGCTCTGACTTCAGCGGCTCACCCACGCAAGCCAAAATTACTCCCTCAAAGATTCCTTTTGCAGAATTCCTGAAGCGCTTCGTTCACAGCCAGCTGCAGGCTACAGCACACAGGAGGCAAGTTTTAGCTGCTGTTTAGTCCAAGGTAAGCACTACCATAGGCAGTGGTGTGCAGAGGTGGCAGAGTCCCTCGGGACCGCTCCTCACTTGCGCAGCAGCATCAGCGCTGGTTGGTTGGTTGGTTAGGTGAGTGTTTGGGGCTGGGACACGTACACCTGCTGGAACTGCCTGTGGAACCTGGAATGTTTAAATCCCTATCCACTATGGCATACTCTCCCTCAGTATCACACCCTATGTTCTTTGTCAAATCACAGCTGAAGGGCCTCTCACTCAAGGAACACAGCCCAAATTCTTCTGACAACCAGGTTGGACTAGGGTGATTCACTTCATGAATCAGACAGAACATGCCCTACATTAGCCATTGCTTTCCATGCTGCTCAGAAGCATAATTTTGCAAATATTCTAAAATCTTACTCTCACGGGTCACAGTCATTTCATTTTGCCCTTGCCTGTGGCTGATTAATGCAATTCAAATTTCGGGCCAGTCAGCTCAAGCAATCTGCACAGTGTGCAGAAATCAGCATTTCAACTAGAAGGCACAATTGTTTTCACCAGTTACTAATATTTTCAGAAAAGGTCAGAATTCTAAATGCACTGATACAAAAGAGAAGAATTAAACCATTCAATCCCAATAATCTTTGATTTTAGAATAGAATTGAAAAATCCAGCTGCGTTACTTAAGATTTTCTTTCCTGAGTTTAGTATAGGTCTGAACAAAAACATTAAAAATGTGAAACAACAACCCAACTTTAAAGATGGATCTCTGCAAAAAGAGCCAGGAATGTGCTAAATATTTCCAGCAAATGGCCAAGTTAAACAATGCACAATGACAAAATTTCCCCTGACTACAAACAGTGTTACACATTTCATGATTATTCTCTATGTTGCTCCTAAAGTGAGTTCATGTTTGGGGCCAGTATTCCAACTGGGTCTCAAGATTAGGTCACCCCTATCTTCTATTAAATTCATTAAATCTCTGAAATTAAACGCTCATTCCAGGCGGAGAGGGAAGGATAAATAAAATAAAAACCAAAACCCAACAAAGCAACTACCTTAGGTTTCCTTGTCACCTGGAATTTCATTCTACTTAAACAGAAGTGCTGGAATCTACCTGAACTACCTGATATATATAAAACAACAGAATATAATCCCAACACACAGACCTTCCCGTACTCTTGCTATCAATGTGACACAGCACCCTTTAACTGTATAACTAGAATACTAAATTTGGAATAATCAGTGAGTTTTGAACCTAACCCAGCAGGTAGAAGTCCTCCTCATATTAGCTTCAGGAACATGGGGCGTTTCTAAGTAAGAGTCTAATACTGCAGATTCAGCAGAGATTCGTACTATTAGGAGTGCATTACGTTATATTACATTTATTAACAAGGGAGATTAATGTTTTAGCTGGCTGATCTCAAAATTCATAGTTAATTGTGAAATTCAGAGTCTTTACTATTTTTTGGTTCCCTGCAGTACCCAGTTCCAATAAATACTCTGGTGCCATTACATTACATTGCATAAGTGTCTATTAAACAAAATGTTTCAAGATGCAAACCCTTAAAAAGGGCAGTATAAGTTTTATTGAGGCCATCCCCCAAAAAGTTTTTGGGGCCAATTCAACCTTTTGTATGATTTTGGATATCTAGCCCATACAAAACTTTTTGTAATCTAATTACATGAAGCAAAATAGCACATTAAAGGAAAAAAGGTGAAGCCTAGAGAAAAGACCTTTTAAGAAAAGTCACATTCTTTTTTTCTTTTTAAGAAAAACTCACATTCTTTTTTTCTTTGGCATTCTTTGATGAAGAATTTTAACTCTCATATGCTCAAGAAAACTTCTGTTCTCTAGGCAAATGTCATCTATCTATCTATGAGGTTTTAAGTGTTGTGGCTCTAAAGCAAGTACCTCTGAACAGCCAAATAATATTACCAAGGTATCAGCTGCTTCACGTTTGTCATTGTGGATGTGGAATATCCCCCCGTTAGCTGGCTATCATTAATTTAGACCATAATAAAATGTTTGGCTGGATGATCCATGACTGAAGCAAAGGCAGCCTGGGACCTTCGGTCCAGCTTGTAGCGGCTGCATTATCCACATGCACAGCCATGAAGCATAAAAGCCAAAGACTGGGAGGGCAGGAGGACGAACCTGCTGCCTCCCCACAGGGTGCAAGTCCAGGACTCTCCAGTTTGGATTGGAAGCACAGTGGTAAAGGCCCGATGTGAAAAATACCCAGCTACAGCCTAGTTTCTCTGTGTTGTGCAGCTAAAAGCAAGGCTCTATCACTTGGGGCAGCAGAATTTCTTCATCTTATATTCAGTTTTTTCCATTAATAGTTAATGATTTGTTAAAGGAGACAACGGGAATGTCGTCAGTGTTTGATTCAGCTTTAGAAAAAAAAAGGGATATTCTGAAAGATTTAATTATTAGACATGTGTGTGGTAGATGAAAAGTAAAGGGATAAAAACCTAATTGTAGTCAGCCATCAAGCAGCAGAGAGTAGCAAACATACTGGACACAAACAGGTGATAAAAGGCCCTAAAAGAGATGACAAAATTAAGAAAATAAAGAACACTGTTATAAAGATTTATAGATCGGCTAAAGCAGAGCAAACTAAATGATAACAAACAGTGATAAAAAAAGAAACGGGGCATCAGCCATATAAACATGCAGGAAACTTCAATGCTTCTGTATAGTACTATGACACTGCTTTGTTTACACCAGCATTGACCTTTTGCTCCCGGAGAAGTTTATTAACCATCTCGCTCTTTCTTTGTGTTGCTTTACTCATCAAGAGAAAGTTGTACAGGGTTGATTCTGATGAATGGCTTTTTCACAAAGTCAAGTTATCCTTGACTAGATGCAGATGGCCTAGTAAAAAATGAATGCTGCCAGCAGACATTGTCTTTATCAGTAGTAAAAGTTCCGCAGGGA
>NW_009923765.1:11161-16510 GCF_000696875.1 Nestor notabilis
TGGCCAGAGAAACCCAGCCTTCTGTTTCAGCACCATATCACATATTGTCCTAATGAATTCCTGTAACACACTGCAGCCCAGATAAATATGCTTATATTAATGTTTTTTGGCAGTCTGGGGCATGGCACAGAATTGACACGAGTGTTTGGATTCTGCCTGTAGCAGACACCAGGAATTTATACAGTTTAGAAATATTAGGCTGTTGTTAGGTTGTTTGTACTGTTGTGATGACCTCCAGTATCGGGAACCGCAGCTCATCCTCTCAGACTGGGTTCACAAAGGGGAAGTCTGGCAGCTCGGAGCAGGCTGAGGAAGTGGCTCAGTCACTAGAAGGTTTCATTCATTCCACAGCGGTACCAAAGCTAATTTGAGATTTGTAGTTCAGACAGTCCAGTGGACGTCTCACTGGGGCAATATTCTCTGCAGGCAATTCAAATCCTGCTGCCATGTGACCTTTTCTTCCTTTGATTCTCTCCTAATTCTTCCTTCTAATAGCAGAACCAGGCATCCCCGTACTTGCGAGGTAACGGAGCAGTGAGCGACTCAGAGCACAGCCCTCCCGCGCTGCCCTAGGCAGCCTCGAGGGCAGCAGGCACCCGGCCTTGGAAGAATGCCCCAGGCGGCCAGAATTTTAGAACTGATTCCCAATAGCTCCCCATATCTGCTTGGACACACGCTGCAATCACAGCTACAGCACAACACCACACTCGGGCTACCGAGCTCTATTTGCAGTCGTATTACATGAGAGTCTTCAGCTCTGACTGCTCCTTTGTAAGTCCTGTCACTGTCTTCTGCAGGTTAGGCAATTCCTCCACCGGTGGCTTGGCCCAAAACACAGCGGTCCCACAAGCGAGCAAACCCTCGCCAAGCTGTCTAGTGCTGAGAGTGAAACAGCTCTCCTGCTTTAAACACGGGTCTTTGTTGGGCTGCAGTAGATAAAAACCTCTTTATTTGCCTTTACAATGTACCTCTACCGTGCAGTCAGACCGATAACTTCACCTCAAAACCTCAGCAATACAGTTAAACATGTCAGAGACCTTCCCGGGAGGAAACGCTGAGCAGACGTGAGGATTGCACATGTAGAGCACGTGCGCAAGGACAAGCCGTTTCCCAAAAAACCCCGGGCAGGGCTTTTTCCAGGCAATGAGGCTACTTTTATTTTTTTATAGTGGTTTTTCAACATTTCATTCAAATGAATGGGAGTTCTGGGGCATGGCTCAGATGAGAATAAGCCATAAAAAGAAACAGCCTGAGAGTAAACACAGTTCTGGTTCTCTCCTGCACCTCCATACTAAGGTGTCTCAGAGCCCTGGGGTTTTTTACAATCCCCTTGTGCCAAAAGGGCTTCTTTTGATGCTGGGGAAGGGCAACTATCTAGTCATTCAGGCCAGGATGGTCAGCGAGGTCTTTCCATTGATGTTTTTGCAGATTAGGATGTTGGTTCTGCCAGAGTTCATCAGAACATGACTAGCCTGTTTCACATAAAAACCAGGGATGCTGTTAAATTGTATTTATACCTATAGGGTTGGCATGTAGTCATCAGGAACAGAAAAGCCCTGCTGGGTACCAGGCTTTCTCATTCGAGACTTTCAACACCTTTAAACACTTGGTCTTTTAAACCCTCACCTGTGGCTGGCAACTTATTCAGCGCACAGCCTTCCTGGTACTCATGGTTCCCACAGCACCTCACACAAGAGCTGCCCAAGTTATGTTTGTCTTCTAGGAGGGTACCTCCTTTCACACCATCCTCACTGCTCAGAGCCCTTTGAGGTGTCACAGCAAACTTTCTTAGCAGCAGAAACTGGCATCTGTGTTTGGATTGCAATCTACATAGAAAACTGCACTTTACGTGTTTGATGTGCTGGCTTGCTTCCAGAGGCCATGCTGGCCTTGGTTCCGTCACCACCACCATCTAACAGCCTTACAGGGCTAGTGGAACCACGGCTGCTTGTCAGCACAGAGGTGGCCAAACCAAGCACCTAAAACCAGGCTTCTTCATGACGCTTTTTGAAGCCATGGAAGTTCTGCCAGCTTTTCCTATGGGAATCAGGCTGTGCTGACAACATGAAAGTATGCAAAGCTTCATACAAGCAGAGGACAACATAACGCTTGTATATTTTGACTTTCCCTCATTTGAATCATATTCTAGCCAACCTTTTCTTTCTCATATTACAAGTAGTTTTTCAGGAAGGAAAACAAAACAAAACAAACCCAAAGTTTCTTTCCTTTCTGGTTTTTTTTCTAGTGTTTCTGTGCTTTGCGTTGGTAACTTGCAAGAAAACAAGCTGCTTGGGTAGTTGTTCTTCAAAACCCTGACTTCTAGCAAGTCTGCCAGGCATCTCACTAGTGAAACCAAGGGCAGCACCTGGGAGCAGCGCAGTGAGAGCACACCCGCTGCTTGTCTGCCACGCTCACCTTCCCTGCAGACTGTTCTGGCAGTCGCCCTTCATTCCTTGCAGGATGCTGCCGAGAGCCGGGTAAAGTCTTCAGGAGCACCAAGAGCCGCTCTGCTCCTCTGCTGAGCACTGGCACCCAGAGCACTCTCTGAGGCTATTGGCCCACCACTGTCCTCCAGGTTTATCTCAGCTCTACCCCCGGTTTTGTCACTGTATCCTTCAATCCTCTCTCTCCCCATAAAAGTGTCTATCTGTCTCTTAAACTCACTTTACCATTTGCTTCTTTGACCTCACTTGGCAACTTATCCTTGTGTTTATTATTTGAGGTGGAATAGTTCTGGCTACATTCCTGGTTTTACTCTTAATTGTCTAATTTTTAGAATGGTGTCAGTGAGGTTGGGATTTGGGTTTGGGCTTTTTTTAACTCATCGCTCTTCTGTTTCATTAGGCTCCTTTGTGTCATCAGGATTTCCAATAACTAAAAGAATCCTAATGAATCTTTTATTGGATCTTCCCAAATATTGCAGCTGGGTTTTCCCATCCATTAGTGCCATTCTGAACGGCATACATCGCCTTTAATTACTTGATTGTTAATTGGAGGGGAGGGAGGGGGAAGGAGGATTTTCCCCAAGGAAGGAAGAGTTCCCCAGCTAAAAAGCTGAGTGACTCCCCCTGCCCGTACTTACCCCATGGGGAAGGTACAAACATGGCTTGAGTGGGACTGAGCAGCAGAACTTTTTCATGCCTTCTGGCAGCAGCAAGCCTGTGCATGCTGGTTGCCTTTGTGACCCACCTTACGTAAGGTCCAGGTGGCTCTAAGGTGTGGGGCTAAAAGTACCTTCCTGAAGCCCCTCAATCCATCCCAGAGCCTTGTCAGACTTTCGGGCAAGGTCACCGTATTGGATTTGCTGTCAGGTCACACTGATAATGGAAAAAGACTGCAAATGGCAGGGTTTTCCCAGTGCCTGTCTGGGCAAAGAGAAGGAGGAAGAAACACTAGTTTAAGTAAGTCACCTACCTGCACCTTCGGGAACTGTTCCTAGCCACTGTGAGGTTGGTTGGTGTGGCAGTGAAATGATCCTACTGACATCCTGAAACAGATAGGCTTGGCTGGAGTGGCTTCTGAAATGAACAGTTCTCCTAACCCACCATGGAAAGAGAAGGAAAGAGCTACTTCTTCGCAAGTCCCCCCTTCCCTTACAGAAAGCTGAAGGATGGACTGCCTCCAGGTCGGGTGCCTTTGTGCCTCCTGTCTGGTCAGGACAGTCTGTACCCATAAAGAATCTCACATGGACCAGCAGCAGAGCACGTGGTCACCGTTCAGACGTGTCAGCTCACACATCTTCCCAAAGCAGAAGGGACGTTTTGCTGGATTCACCTCCCTTAAAACAGTCAGTGCAAGTGAAACCCTGGATCCCAGCTGACACCACCAGAGAGAGAAGAGAGCACATTCCCTTTCCTACACAACACACCTTGTACACCCCAAAATGACAAGAAAAAGTAGGTAGAATTAACATTCTCCATTCTGGGGGGCTGCGGAAGCTGCAGGACAGGAGCAGCATGCCAGTCACGGTAGAACATTAACCATCAACCAAAATAACGTGTCCAGTTTATGAACAGAGGGAAGAGCTAGAAAAGATTTGCTCAATTAATCGTGGGATTGAACATTTTCCAGAGAGCTCAGGATACCTGGAAGATATAACAGAGCACAGCCTCCTCATCTTTCGCATGGAGGTCAAGCTCACCGAAACCCGGCCTGCTCACTGCAGAATGAGGATCTGCATGCTGCAAGAACCAGGGTCTGGGGGCTGCTTCTGAGAAATTCATGGAGTAAACCACTTCCATAAAGGTGGCCTACCTTGCTGATAGAATTCTGAAAACCAGGAAATGAAAGGGAGGCACATAAAATGCCTCTCATGACACAGGCTGTAAAACAACTAGGAATAAAAACAACTAAAATCTAGTAACGAACATTTACCACTGTCCTTCACTGTGCTAGGCAGGGCAGGGGATGTGATGATCTTCAACCGGTGGCACAGCAGAAAATGCTTTCACTGGACAAGTGGTGACGGCAGCTACAAAAGGACACGCTCTGTCGCTCACCAGCGCGTGCTTCGTGTCTGGTAGGCACCTACCATCGTGTTTTGGCACAGGACTCACCAAGCAGCAAACCGCTGGCTGTAGTCACTTACAGGTCGCCGGGAGCCCGGCCGTGCTGCAGCGCAGTTCTGGTTGGAGTTCACAGGACATAGATAGCTTTATTTACGTTTGACTAATGCAGACACAACTGGAGGCTGCTTTTTCTTCCTTGGTTTTTTTTTGGCTTTGAGTACAAGTGCTCGTGGCAGCTCTCTGGTTTTGGTGCAGGCTGAAAAACAGACTGTTTTGTAGCCGTGGCAGACTGCTGCTGGGTAAATCAGAGGACACTGTTACTGCGGCTGAACTTGCTCTCCAGAAAGCAGGAGGAGCTGCTTTATTTTTTAATTCTGTGCAGTTTTACGTACACCGTTCGCTCCAAATATTTGATGTTTGACACACTTGTTATGAGTTTCTCCAGAGAGATGCTGTCTTTTGGCAGCCAAAGATAAAGCTGACTGATACAAATGAGTCACAGTACCCCAACAGTAATTAGCAGTGATGCAATACCCATGCGAAAAAGAGGACTTGAAGAATTAACTGTTGAGTTTTTCTTGACGATGCAGCTGCACTTTAAGAGAGAAAGCTCAACCCATCACAGGACTCCATTGTGTACATTAGAGAAAAAAGCTTGGCAAGATACATTAAAGATTTTTGCTAAAGAGATACAAATATTTTGCAAGGTCAAAGGGCACTGAGGCAGGCTGTACTTACTTCCAAAGGAAAGCAGGCAGTGTGACAAAGAAACAGCAATATTTTTTTATCTGCATTTTCACACTTCATCATCTAGAGAGACTGTCTTTTTCAACCTGCTGAA
>NW_009923765.1:16541-39498 GCF_000696875.1 Nestor notabilis
CCCAACTCTAAGTTAACTTTTACTTAAAAGTCAGCCTGTGACATCCTAATCTGTGAAGCTCTCTGGCTCAGTCCTACAGAAGGCCAGCACTGCTATTTATAAATGGGATTTTACTGTTCTATAAAGTTCTTTCACAAATCTTACGGGTCGAGAGAAAAGGAGCAGTTTGGTAAGCAGCCGAGCGATTGAAGCAACTGCTTTATAGCACAATATGAAACTTGACACTGTTTGCTGCTGCCAGTATGATTCCCAAGTGAGATGGATAAATTGTGGTCAAGACCTGGACAGGTTAACTAGTGGTCATCAGTGCTGGTGGTACCTTTACATACAAGTGAAAAAAAAAAAGGATACTATTGGACAGGGCATTTGAAATTTAATACCAGACATGAAACAAGACATCTGTTGGACGCTCATTTGTTTCTCTTTGAATGGGCTTTAATTGAAAGCTCAGTGAAAAATGCAGGTTACATTCTTAGTGTTATCAATAGTTTGCAACAGCAACAACATCAGAACAGTGATGCATCTAATGTACACTTTCTAATTTTAGATGTCTAAGAGCAATACATTATCAGATATATATATACACACAATTTCAAGCAATTAAAAGTAAATAATAAATCCCTCCTCCCAAAACCCTGAAACAATATATTTCCTTACACTAATAATGTCTTTTTCACATATACTTGACAAAGAGTCTTTTTAAGTTACTTATCTTAAGAGTAATCTGTTAATGGAGATCCTGGACCAGCCCCATTAAAAGTTCAGTTTTAAGTTTATACAGCTCACCAGCCACATAACCAGTGTGGCTTTACATTGTAAACAAATCCCAAATGTCTACAATGATTGCAATTAGGTTTGTGTAAAGAAGATCTATGCATCTTACGATAGAATAAATTTAAAACAATACATTAAGAAAAGAGAGAGAAAGAGAAAGAGTTAATTGACAAACAAAACAGTCTGGGGGAATCAATTATGAGATTATTTAAAAAACAAGTTAATCTAATGGTAAGATTCTTATTTTCTGTACAGAGAGGCTCTGGGTCATCTACCTTTAGCTGCTTTAGAAATATGTCCTTTAAAAACATTTGATTTGTGAAATTCAAAAGCAGAGTTTCCAACTCTAAAAGCAGAGTTTCCAACTTCGGCGGTACAAGTACAAAGTTCACCCGAAGTATCTCAGGTGATTGGTCCATCTCATTTTGTGAGGATAACTGTACTAGCATTAGGAAACCTCAGTGTATGTACAGATGAAGTAAGCGTAAAGCTTACCTTCAACAGGGAGGATTCACCCCACCAGCTGTAGGACTTAAAAAGGCACAAGACTTTGCACCTAGAAAAGCTCAATTGAAAATAAAACCAGAAAACTGGAGACAGGTGAGAAAGGTTAAGCATAGCTTATAGTATTCTTGAAACTGTGGCAACCTTGCTTACTTTTTAACAAAAGTACAAATAAAAATCTCTTGAACTTATTGAATGGGAACTTGTTTAAGTCCAAACTGAAGACAAGGCTGAGCAGAATCCTACGGTTTAGTTAACTTGTGTCAAATGGGATGCGAAGGCAGCTGCAGCTTTCTGACAGAGGTGATCGAGGATGGCTGATAAAGTTTGCAGTAGCTCATAATGTCCCATGGGTTTATTCACTTGTCTGAACTGCCTAAAGGGCCAACTGCAGCTTAGTCATGTTCCTCTGGTGCATGTTGTGATGACGAACTAATTCATCAGACCTGGCAAATTTTTTTTGACAGCTGGGCCACCGGCAACTGAAAGGCTTTTCACCTGTTAACAAAACACCCTGTTATTAACTGGGTATACAGCTCGCCTGAGACACTGCTGTTTGTTTTCTTTCTGCAGGGCTGTGAGGGGCTGGGCAGAGCCCCTGCCATGAGCAAAGGCATCCCAGGCCATCCTGAGAGGGTGTGGGAGTGCCCTCAATCCCTGCTCCCATCGGCACTCGGGGCTTTCCTACACCTTCCTCAGCTCCTCTCTAACAACAGCCTTTTGAGACAACGTACAACATTTCGCAGTGGTTCGTTCCTGATGACAGGCTCTCACTGAACGCCGCACTGCCATGTCTGTGCTACTCTCAGCTCTCGAAGGAGCTAGTTTAAAAGTCACTCTGGCATTCGTGCAAGCTTCAGTCACACCTCGGGCTGTGGTGCAGACATACTGCTAGTCACCGTGAAAATTGTCAGCGACTATTTAGAGCTTGACCTCAAGTCAAGGAGAGTTTTTCAGCTAGTTCAATGACTTTTGGCTGAAGTTCTTTGAAATTGGTGAGTGTAAGTGAGTATGGTAGAAGTAACAGAGTTCAGCATGAAGACTGCTGAGCCTGAAACTTTCCCCCTACTCTCTAAATAAAGTAGATGAGCATCTATGGGAGATGTTAAAGGCTCAAAATATTCAGTATTTTTCAAACATCCCCATGAGCATAATCACTAAAAAAGACCATTCCATTTTAACAAGAACTGCCACCACCTTTCTACAGTTTAATCTGGTCTCTAATTCTCTACAATGTTTAAGCGGAATTTCAGGCCATGTTTCTGATGCCGTGGGAATGCTGATGGAATGCTTTCATTAGCTCAGAGCAGTGCCCAGTGATCCATGTTTCTTCTAGAATTGCATTTTCTCTTTTTTCCCCCCAAATATTTTTAAGTAGGTTCAGCTCTGGGGCTGGGCTCTTCAGTGTTGTCTACACACCTTGTACTCCCCAATTCAAGACACCCTGGGGTGGTATGAGCTCACCCAGACATCTTCTCCTCTTCTTTGCCTCACACCTTGTGCATTTCACAAACATCAAACTCAGACAAAAGGGGATCTGGGATTGGAGTAGACATGTATTTCTGTTTGCAAAATTACTTGCAATATATTTAAGGGTGTTTAAAATCTACTTTATCCACTTAATACACGTGCTGGCAAAAGCGCCAGCTATCTCACACGAGTGCATAAAACAGTATGAGAAAAAACTGATCTGGTCAGGGCTACTGACAAAAACCACAAATTGTATAAAGAGGTCTTCTTTCATCTCGGCAGCATCAGCAAAACCATCCTGTGAACTGCTGTGAGTTACCTATCACTGAACCACCAGAGTAAAAGCAGCAGAGTTTTGCTGTTTCACAAGCAATTCTGATTGTCCTCTCACAACAGGAGGCAGCTATCTCTATTAGTTCCGTGCTGGGCACAAGTTACTTTGTACAGCTTCTCTGTACAGATACCGGAGACCACATTTCCATTGCTAACAATGTATATAGATCTATGGAGCTGTCCTTCGATTCATTTTTTCCCTTTCTACAGCAAAGATTGCTGTCAGAGTAAAATTGCTTGTGGAGGCAAAACCCCCTGAATTTGTAGCTTAACAAATAGTTTGGCAGCTGACTTAAAATTCGGATGGAATTAGATTGAAGTCACCTATGCTTTCCTTCATCAAGATTTAACATGGAGCCAGTTAACCTGAGCTAGGTGTTTTGTGGCAAAATTTAGGGGGTACAAAAAAGAAAGAGGAACAAAGCTACAGGGCAAGATGGAGATCAAAGGTCCCCACCCACCACTCGTGCTCATTCCCCTTGGAATATGTGTATTTTACAGTCAAAGGAGCCTGACACATCCGAAGCTGCCAACAGGACATCACAGCAGCACGCAGCTGGGCGGCAGGGCTCGCACGCATCCTGAGCCAGGGGCAGGCAGAGAGCCCACCCAAAGGTCTGCGCTGTGAGGGCGTCAGTGCACAAGGGACACTGCTTTCAGCAGTGAGAGCAGCGTGGGCTTGCAGCGTGGAACAACTAGAACCGGGAGATGAGCTTCGCTGCTAAAAAGAGAGCAAGTTCTTCACTGATTTAGCTAACTTGGGGTAAAAAATTACTGGAGTCATGGAAGTCTTGAATTGGCCGATCAGGTAGCAAAGAACTGTGACGGGGAATGAAGTTTATCCTGGCTTGCTAGCATATGACAACCACTTGCCCACTTTGTCTCTACCAGAATGTTACCTCTTGCTGATGAAGAAAGTACCTTTCCTCATGCGAATGCACCCGGACCCAGGCCCTGCAACTCATCATGAGACTACGGGGAGAGCCCAGGAACACAGCCATGCCCTTCACCATTGCAGATTGCAAGTGTAGATATGGCCATTACTTGAAGCATCTATTTGGCCAGTGCCACAGAAAATGTCATGTTCTCAGGTGAATCATTTGCTTTATCAAAATTTCTCTTTTAGTTTTAAAAGTCTTAAATATATGTTTTTATGGTCCAGAAGAGAAATAAGAATCCTTAGCAGGGAGAAAAAGATTTTCAGGCTCCTTGTCCATCTGTACAGAGACTGAATTTAAAAGGTTAACACCAGTATAGAAAATCCTGTGACATCTAATAACATGTCAAAGTACTCGGTAAACAATTACTTTGTAAAAATACTGCAAACGTAGTGGAAAAGAATAGAAAATGTCAGTTCACAGGAGTAATTCTAAAACTTAAAACTAAAATACGAAGGTTGCTGCAGTTGCTCCTTAATGGTGTTTACATTTACAGGAGAGCAGAGTACACTAAAATGGCCCCCTATTTTTTCCCTGCATTTATACAAAATACTATGGTTGCCACAAAAAGGTCCTTGAATATTTGAGTAAGCTTTTACTTTAATGTCCACCAGTGTGAGTTTGCAAAAGGCACTCCTTTTATCTTCTGGGGAGATTACAGTACAAGCAGCAAGAGCTTTGCTGTGCTATCCTGCATTAGGCTCAGCAGACACTTAGGAGAAGCATGAGTAGGCATGAATACTTTAGATTACAGACCTTTGGCTGAAGCTGGAATTAAAATTTCTGTCTTGTAGGGATTTTTCAGTAAAGGCAGTAGATCAACTTGACATTTGTGGGCTGAGACTACGATGTTCATTTCACAATAGCTGACAAAATAGGTTTTGCCAAGCTGAAATGTCTTTAAACATGAAGAAAGCCTAGTTCCCAAAATTGTCTAAATCCCTTTGTGAAAAGTGACTGCGACACTTGGGGAATTTAAGTCACACAGAAAAACCAGCACAGTCTGAAATTCTTTCTATTATTTTGAATATTTAACTCCTGGTTAAGAGACTTTCTAATCATGTAATTTACAACAACATTGATTTAAACTTTAAAAATAATGAAATATAAATGTGAAGAAAAGTTTACGCACTTGTTTTACCTGTATGAGTCCTGGTATGAGTCTTCAGATGATCAGATCTGGAGAACTTTCTCTGACAGGTTTTACATTGGAAGGGCTTCACACCTGAAAAGACCAAAGGAAAAAATAAAATCTACTCTTATATCCCAGCATCTTTTGGAAGAGTGAAAGAAATCAGCTATTTCTGAATTTTCAAAAGCCTGAGGGAGTTGTTACTGTAACTGCTCCTCCTAAATTCATGTCTACAAGTGACAGAAAGTCATTAATGAGGCTACCATCCCATTGTAGCCTCTTCTTCTGATGTCTGGGTCTGAAGCATCCAAACAGCACCATTATGAACAAACACCCACTTACACTGTTGGACTAAGCAGGATCTGCAAATGTTAATTCTGATCCTGTGACTTGGCACCAGTGCTATCATGTATGAGCAAATATGACGTAAGAATAGAAGTGCAGAGGTATATATTTATATACTCCAAGTAGGCTTAACTTTACATTTCTACCTACTTTAAACTCTACATAAAAGTCTTGGGGACTGCTTATCACAGATACGTTCTAGCATGCAGTTGTTAAAAACGTATCATACCAAAAGAGTACTTCTACACCAGCTTTCAAAGACACTTCCTACATGTCCAAATAACACCATCTAAGTGAGATAGAACATCTTTACCAAGAAAAGTGGTAGGCAGAAATCCACCACAGGACAGTGAGTAAACCAGTTGTCAGGCCACTCCCTGAGATATAGGAGACCTAAATGCAACTTGTTGCTGCAACTCAGAGGACCACTCTGAAGCTCTTTCTCATGTTTCATGGAGTGTTCCCTCATGGTTCCACTCCTGGCTAGAAGGCTGGAGTCGTCACCACCTCATCTTCTGTGACTTGGAGAAGGGCTGCTGCCTCCCTTGTCAATCTAATTTAGACCTCCAAGAGCTCCAGAAATGCTGAAATGGGCTGTCTTGACATCTCCAGAAAATGGTGTATGTGCAAAAAACATCATACTGGATGCGGATTGAACCCACAAGCATTTTCAGCTGTCTCAGAACATTTCACCCTGTCAATGATCCACTCAATGTCCACTGAGAAAGATGGATCCTGGACACAAGCCTAGCTAGGACCCAGACCCATTCATGACTGCTCTGCCCTCTCCGCTGTACATAAACTGCTTTACACTTTCCAGGCTATTTTTACAATCCAACTAGCCAGATCTTTGATCTTTCTCTCCTTGCTGCTCCTGGAATCCTTCTTTAATTGGCAAGATTCAAAAAAGGTTCAAATCTAAGATGAAGTGGTTTGCTGAATTAAGATCTGAAGCATTACAGCTGGTATGGCTTTTCCACTTGTCCTATCCACACAGACGTGCGCAGTAATTCCACCAGCCTTCAGGTCAGGCACATGCAGCATTCACCTATCAGCACTGCCACACGAACATCAGAATAGCAACAGTAGTGTTTATCAGGCAGTTTCTTGCAGAACTGTTCTATTTCTTAAAATAACATATTCCCTATATTGGGGATACAGTATAAAGCACACAGTTTCATTAGGGAAGCTGTTCCAGAAAGATGGCAGCAGGATGAAAGTATACAACCATAGTAGTGCTGCAATGCTAATAAAACCCCCAGCTACAGTCATCTCCGAAAGCTAACTCCAAGGGTTTGGCACTATGGATATCGTGTACGAGCAGACACATCGGAAAAACAGAGGTTCAGAAGTTGACTTTTTGGATCACAGTTCACATCTAAAGATGTGAGTAGAGATGTGTTGTCAACAAACCTGTGTGTCGTCTTTGGTGCCGTTTGAGTTGGTCTGAACGAGAAAATCTTCGTTCACAGTCCTTAAAATCACACTGATAAGGCTTTTCACCTGTAAAGGACAAACAGTTTATCAGAGCATGTGGCTAGATGAGGGAACACATCAGGTAGAATGAGATGTAGAATTCTCTACTGCCTAAAGCATCTTAGTGGTACCCCAGGACTCATGTGCAGCTGTGTTGGGATCAGTGGGGAAAGGCTGGCATCATTCGACTGCATCCACACTTATAATGAATCTGCTCATTCTAAAAAAATAGCCCATTAGGTTAAAGCTACAAAAAATTTCCAGTTGCATGATTTTTTGTTGTTGTTGTTGGTTTCTGCTGGAAAAGAACAGGAATCTCTTGGTTTATATTTCTCTTAAAACCATATTATGCCCTTTCCACCTGTTTCAGTAATACATATTCTGTACAAAGGAACAACCTGCACTTTGCTGTAAGTTGTATTTTAAAGCAAAACCTAAACAAATGGCATCCATGTAGGCATCAATTCTAACCACCCTACATGAATTGTAAGAAACTGAGCAAAATTCAACCACAGAAAAATATATATTCTTTCCCAAATCACAAATGATGTTTCTTCCATAAAGCACCATTAAATAGAACTTCTCATGTAGCTGCACACCTCCTGCAGGCAAGGCTGTGAAGTATCACAAAGCACCCTGTAAATACAAACTCCTTCTCCACCTCCCATGCAGCTCAGCAGAGATCCTCGGGATGGCTTTTCTCTGGGACAAAAAGTGAGATTATGGCTCTTCAAAAAAATTAACCCCCTACAAGCTGGTGTCTCAAATGAATGTGGTTTTCAACCATGACAAAGGACCAACAATACACACATGCAAAAAGAAATGCAGCGATCAAGGAGCTTGAGGAAAGAGAGAGACACTGCTGGCATTAGCGTACCACAGAGTTGGTGAAATTCAGCCAGCACACAAAAAGTTAGTCCTCATGTTGCTACGGGAGTAGCTGTACGATCTTTCAGATCTGATTCACACACTGGAATCCCACAAAAGCCTCAGATGTAATCGCATTTATCCCTACATAAGGTCTGGTGACAGTGCCACAGCCCTGCACAGAGGCCTCAGCACAAGAAGTAATGAAACATCTCTCGCTCCAAAGCTGGGAGAATCCTGGGTTTTATCTGGAAGGTACATACAAGACCAGCTGGGACCTGCTTTGTCTACTGTGGAAAGCTGAGATCTGAAACAAAGATCCGGCAGGAAGGACCTAAGGAAAAACACTGGCTGACGTGGTAGTGGGGTTAATTTCTCTGGGTGTATCTTTAAAAACCTGTCACTTTCATAAATCTTCACAGGAAGTGCCTGCATTTCTGATGTTATGGTGATGAGGACAGGTACCTGGTTGTATCTCAGAATACCAGTGCAAACCAGTTCAGTTTAAAGCAGAAGCCTTCTGACCCAGGCGACAGAGCGTAGGTAGCACGTTAAGGACAGCATTGCAAATTCATACCAGTGCAGCTAAAATCAAAATCTTACAAAAGCAACCAAATCCGCAAGAACAAGCTAACTTCCTGTGCCAGTCACCCGAAGGAGTTTACTGACTCTCAGACCTAGGTGTGGGCAACTTCCATGTCTGCTGCCCTTAATTTATTAGCATAAGGGATTAAAGTTGCCACAGGTGTTTGAAATAGCTCTGTACACTTTGACCGCGTGGACTCCCCAGTGGGTGCCTGGTTTTCAGGAACCACTTACTTCCAAGGAATTCAGCCCTTTGGCAGATTTAAGAGGGGGAATGTCAGCAGAGCAGAATGCAGTGACAGGATGATTGTCTGCTAATTGCAACACAAGCGCAGAAGATGGTTAAGGAGGTATTTGAATAGAACAGTGTAGTGGGTCTGATGGCATGCACACAAAAGTATTTATTTAATTATTAAATTAAGGACACATTTGACCAATGCATATATTACAGGAATCAACCCAAGATGCTTACACAGAAATATGATGACATCGTCTAGAAAACAAAAAGCAAAGAAACAAAAAGAGGCATCCTAATTTCCCTTTCCTTCTATATCTTCCACATCAGCTAGTGCCAAGCAAAATGCCTGCCAAAGCCAACTGTCACATACCTGTTACCTCCCAGAAGTTCCTTCAGAACAGGAGAACAGAAATGTCCCAGATTAGAAATCGTCGGTGAGGACCTCGTTAAACCACTATACTTAGAGGGGCTGGAGCAGTGTCTGGTTTCCCCAGCCCTGTTAAAGCCTCTCCAGTAAAAGGCTAGAGTCTCTCAATGTATGAAAACTACCCCATAATGTTGTCACCTTCCTACAGGACCACAGACAATTTCCAAACAAAACAGGCAATGCAGCTTCCCGGGTCCTTCCACCTGTGCCTCAGAGGCTTTCAGGATTACTTATATTTCATTTTTGAGAGAGGGCACACAAACAAAAGGCTCAGCTCAGTGCATAATGGAGTAGTCAACATGAGAGAGGACAGAGGAAATAGCAGTTCTTTAATATTTAGGGAAATATTTAGAAAAAAATAAAGGTCAACAATGACAAACAGGTACGAATCAGCCTTTGCATATACCACAGTAAAGGTTTTTAATAAAATAAACCTATTTGTTCAAAAACAGTTAAACCAGAGGAACCTGCACATTTTCTCTGGAGCAAATTCATTTGCCCAGACACATGGGAAAAGAGAAATCCCGGCTGCTGTAGCAGCTGCACAAAATACAATCATTGCATGTAATTACAGAGTGCTCTAAGAGCAAAAGCCCACTGCTAACAAGCAAGCATGAGGAGAGCAGGCTGATTTTGAAACCAGAGGCTGCAAACCTGGGTGAGAATCTGAAGGTCTATACTCCCTGCACCAACTGAAGTCCCTTTTCTTGTGTATGCACTTAATCACACAAGCACAACACTGTAATCACAGCTTTACCTCAATAATGTAACATGTTTCTATTCAAAATAATTTATTTTAGCAAACGCAGATTAAACGTGTGTCTCTATTTGGTAGGGAGCCTTTACAGATAACGTTTTCTGTCATCTTCAGACCGTAGTTCAGGTGTGAGATGTCATTATTGTTTTGAGAATAATCTTGTATTTTAAATACATACGTTTATCATCTCTGCACACAGAGGACATAGCTCTGCCTTTCAAAGGTGGTGTAACGATGACTGTAAAGCACTTAGCAGCGTGGTGGCACATACCATACTAAAACTATTTTTGTCAAAGCAAAGAAATCATTGTTAGATGATTAGTATAAAAGTCATGATTAGACTGTGTTATTTACACCCCCCAGAGCCTCAGAAATTCACCACCGAGACCTGAGTCCCCTTCCATATAAAGGACAACCTTCATCAGTTACAGATTCTCACACCTCACTGTAAAATTCATACCCACAGTTGAGCATATTTCGGCTGAAGAATATCCCTGGCAAGCAGGCAGAGGGTATTTTCTCTGAAAAAATGCTCAGCTTTCCATCAGGATAAATCCAGTTTTTCCAGTGTGTGGCACTGAACGCAAAGGATCTCTGGCAAGAATGCTGTTTCCACCGTAAGTGAAATTTATGGAGGTCTAGACATCAATTTGTTTCTGCAAAGAAGTCTCTGAAGTCTGCCACAGGATGACAACTCACATTATTTGCTGTACTATTGAAAAATTAGATGTATTATTGCATTTCCTTTCAGAGGCCTATCTACTGCAGCAAAATACAGCAAGATAAGAAAAAAGCTTTTTTGGCTGAGCATGTTTCAATAAAGGCATTGTTAACAATGGACAAGCAGTCGCGGAAGGTACAAAATGTCAACATATTTTCAACTAACGCAATGTTGAAACACTGGTAAAACTGATTACAGAATCCAACTTTGTGTTTCAGGGCCTCGCTTGATTTTGCAATACTGCAACTGGTGCAGAATAGATCTGATGAGCTGGGCCTCTGCAGGTATCTATTATAGTAAGGAAAAAGATAATCAAGAGCCAACATTGTTCTGCAAAGATACTATCTGCTGGTTTAATATTGGATATATGTAACAACTTGTTTTCAGATCCTGTGGTCATCATTTTAAAAACTGCCCTACCACTACACTAAGAAAGGTGGAAGAGCTTCAAACCCACAAGTGCATCCAGAACCACCGTACAGGAGGACCAGTAAAATTCATGTTGGCTGTAGAGAGGTATACCAAACACAACCGAATTATCCTCCACTTGAGCTGACATCTGACAACTCTCCTGACTTCAGACTGGCTTGTCAGGATTCGTCCCCATCAAAACACTGAAGCAGAAGAGGAGACATATCCCTTTGTTTAGTAAGAGTATTAGGTGTTCTGTTTGCCAACTACTACCATAACTATTATCAATAAGACAAGCACTCCCCAAAGTTAGGACTAACAGACACAGGAGGAGACAAGAAATGGAGATCATCATATTCTAAAGTCTCTACAGGAACTGGAAAATCAGTAAGTAAAATTTCCAGACCATAATCATAGGAAATGGCTAGCAGCCATCCAACAGGCTGAGGACAAAACCCTGCCAGGATGATGAAGAGAACTCCTTTCTGATCCTAAATCTGAATGCATCAGCTAGGTGAGTTTCCAAGCAGTTCCCATACCAGCAGTGCGCTACCACTTGCTTTATCCTCTTTAGCTGCAACCAACCTCAAAATCTTACAAAGTCTTATCAATGGTAATGCTTGTATCATTCCCAAGCCTTGGGAATCAAGTTGCCCTGTTTGTTATGGAAAGTAACTTGCAAAGATTGTCAACACACCAAAATAGAGTGGCAGAAAGATCTGAGCCCACCTGTACGGAAGAGATGTTTGAGGAGAAAAAAAGGAGTTCTTCCTCTACCCTGTTCCACTATAGCACAAACCAAAGGAGGGGCACGTATGACCTCAAAGGCAATGGGAGAAGTTTCTTCAGGGCTGTCAGATGATCATAGTCCTAATCCCCTTCCCGCTATGTGTTTTGGGGCTCTTGTGACTCTGCATGCCCAGAGTATATGTGGTGTAATTCTGCAAATCTTCAGTTAAGGGGAAAAAAAAAAATCAATTTAAGCTGAAGTCCTTGTGATGCACCCAGGAATAACATTGCAAAAGCCAAGCAACTAAAGGGAATATAATACAGGACCAGACCAAATAAATTATGACTGTTAAAATACAATTTAGGAATGAAAGAAATCGTTATTTTGGGAAAAATCAGAACTGTAAACAGGCATACTTGAGCATACTGTAAAAGGCATACTTGAGCAAAATACTGCAGTTAATGGACCCCAAAAGATCACCACATTTTCTTGTTTCCAATTTATTTACAGATAATAGAATAGCATTTCTGTAGACCTTCATCTCTAAAGACTAAATTCCAGTTACAATTTAAATTATCTTGAACGTGTAATCTGAGCAACGCTGAAGATGTCTACCTGAATACTTTGTGACTGGCCCATTCAGAGACTGAAAATCCTTTGCAATGCTCATTTCTCACCTGTAAGTATTTTACACAATTAACTGATGCCACTACATGGCCTCCAGAAGGAAAAGTTATTATAAAACACCAGACAAGCTGACAGGTCACGCAGTATGAGCTGCCCTCCCCTCCTCTGTTTCACCCCTCTGACCTCCTGCCAGGTTAATGGCCAAGTGAACATCCATATTTACAGATTTTATCCACAGATCTCTAGATGAGCACAGAAAGAACTGTCTAAATGAAAATACGATAGGCAGTCCAAAAATGTATAAGGAGCATATCTAAAGGTTTATCATAATTCTACATTTCCAACAGAATAAATCTCCCAATAGGGAAAATAGCTTTGTTTACTCTTTGGCAAGGTGCATCAGAGCATTTGATTTTCACATTTTGAGATAGAACGTACGCTGCCTGAGCTCAGAGAGAATCCAGATCTTAGCCTACAAATGACTGGCTTCGGGCTCAATTCATGGAAAAATGCCGTTTGAGGAAACTCACTTGCCAGTCCCTGCCTCGACCCCCAACCAGAAAGGGCTTTCTCAGGAGGACAAGAGGCTGCTAAATGCCTAGGTTCCTCTTGCAGAGGAAACTTCTTAATAGTTAACAACAGTAAAGATTTGGAGCAAGCCTTGATGCTGCCAAATGGAGGGGACAGAGACAGGGACAAAAAAATTCACAGCCCTGCATGATGCCCTCTGACAGTAAGAGAGGGAGGGAGTTGATCTTCCTGCTGTCAGCACTGCTCTGTGTTTTTCTTCACTAGATTCGGTCTTCTGCATCCAGAAGAGGGATTGCCCAGCTGACAGAGCACATACATACCCATCTGACAGACCCTGTCTGCCCCTGACCTGGCAGATCATTTCTTGCACCTTATGCTATTTTAAAACCACCCTACCCACTCTGCTGTCCAGTGCTGTGACGTGATTTATACCAACCCATGCTGACACTCACCAGTGTGCTTTCTGCTGTGCATCTGTAAATGGGACAACTTAAAGTATCTCTTGTTGCAGCCAGGGTACGCACACATGAAGGGACGTTTTTCATTTGTCTCACTTGCTGATCGGACAATAGTCGGAGCTACTCCTGGCACCCGTCGGACATCCTACAACGACAGAGACTTGCTAGTGTAACGTGCGTGTTCTCAAGCTTTTACTTAACATATTCAAAGACAAACAAGCAGAGGCACCTCTCCAGGACAGAAATATTTAAATACACTGCAAAGTGGTAAGTTTATGTTACTCTACTTTAACAAAGTACAACCTTACTATACTATACCTTCATCTGTTAAACTCTACTTATTAAATTCTCACCAAATATTGATGTGCACGTTTACATGGGCCACGTTCTGACCTCATGTATAATCACACAATTCTGCAAGAACACTCATTGGCATATAAAGTAGTTTTAGGCTTATAGTAGTGTAAGGGGCATGAGCCAGAGTAGCATTATCCTCTTATTTTAAATATTCATATGAAGTTTAAGGACAGGGAAATTAATATATTGGGTTAACTCAAACTGGTAAAAAACAAAACAAGAAAGCCTGTCCAGGTGGAGCTGGTGAATAGTTCAGCCTTAATGCATTTTGACCACTGTCACAATGTTCCATCAAAGATGATCTTCTCCTTCTGGAACAATTAACTTCCTTAAAGAATGGCAACTGCTTAATTTATTCACTCCACAAAGCTGCTATTTCCGAGAACTTGCCACTGAATAATGACTTGTCAAACTGTACAGAAAAGGAAAAGATGCTGCCTACAAACACTGATGTACATTGACAACCAAGAGTAACGCAGGAGAGATACTACGTACTGACTTCGCCGTCAGTTTTAAGAATGTATAGCTTTTACAGTGGTATTTATTGATGATATGACTTTCAGAAAGGGAGGAAGTTAACTCCCTTGAATGGTAAGTTCCTTCCAAATACTCACTAATTACTTAGTCATTAGGAAACAATCCCTTACTATATTTTGTTTTAAGGAAATATATTTGCATTAGTGAAGTTTCAGAAATGCGTAAAAGCAGAATGTTGTCTAACACTTTTTTGTATATAGTTATCAGACGTAGTCTGTTGTAACCACAGAAGCTTCACACAGCCAGAGTGACCGGAGCTAGGAGGTGGGAACTGGACTGTATGTTTTGGAACATCCTGAGAGGCTGGTAAGGAATATTGCCCCGCAGACATACTTTAGAAGAAGGAATAAATAATTTTAAATGACTGTCAGAAAGAAATCTTACACTGTACTTCAGTGACTTCAGTGGAGTCAGAACACTCCATAAAGCATTTCTTGATAACACAGAGAAACAGCAAACCAAGGATGGATTTATAAATACCAGTGAAATAGCAAGCAAACAGTATAAACAGGCAGCAGTTTTACTTCGCTAGGAAGAATGTCCTACCATACTCACTTGTATGCCTCTAAAAACTCCGTGGGTGTGTATTCTGTACTGGGCCCCACAGCTGTACAACATGGGAGCACTGTGGTTCTCATTTTCATATCCTGCCGTATGGCTGTAAATAAAGAGGGGAGTAATGGGAAAATGAAATATTTTTCAGTACTCGGCTCCATGTGAGAGGTTTCATTTCTTAAGTCAGTGATAACGCACGCAGAGTTCGCTTTCATAGCCCGGATATCCAAGTTCAAATGCAATTCACCGAAGGAAGCCTGCTCTACCTTCGGATGGCTCTGCTCCCGCTGGCACAACGCACTGACTCCATCCATACATCTGTTAGTATCCAGTAGTAACCAGTAAAATAAAAATGTAAAAATTGCCATGAATTGAACTCTGATGTATTTCCACAAGGATTTTAGGTAAGAGGGAAAAATCCACATAGCAGCATGACTGTGTCATGTGCACATGTACACGTTATTTATCAGTTAAATGTGGGGCTGGCTATTGCTAATATCTTTTGGAATGAGCAAAATGCCTCAAGTTTCACATTAAGTGCAGTGGATTTTTGTCAGCACCTCATGACTCAGATATTACCAGATACTACCAAGAAAGTGATGACATTTATAAGAATAGCAGTCATGTACTCATAAACAGAGATTACAAATCAGCGTCCAAACTATTTATCCTACGTATCAGCTTGCAGGATGCGCTACAAATTACCCCCTTTTAAAAATACAAGTGAAAAACCAAACCCAGCCTCTCCTTACCAGGTATTTACATATCCTAGCAGGGGTACATTTTCAAGATTGCTCATGCAGCATCATCACAATAATGCAAAAAGTTTGTAGCTTTTGGTGTGTTTTGAGGGTGT
Organism: Nestor notabilis; assembly: GCF_000696875.1. Classification (NCBI taxonomy): domain Eukaryota; kingdom Metazoa; phylum Chordata; class Aves; order Psittaciformes; family Psittacidae; genus Nestor; species Nestor notabilis. The sequence continues at coordinate 32,171 of NW_009923765.1, forward strand.
CACAACCATATGTTCTATCTAGTTATATTCTCCAAAAGCCTATCTTCTCCTGTCCAGAACGTTAGGAACATTGCTGTGCTTCCTGGTAGATAAATTTGAGGGTTTAGTTTTAAATGTGTATGTTACATTAGTGTGGACATTGACACATGTATTAATATACATTGGCAGCAGTAAGTGTTCATGTTTTACACTGCACTAGAAATCAGAAAGGCCAGAACAAAACCCAAGGGCACACAGCTAGGGACAGAGATGGATACATAGGATGTTATCCCAGTCTTTGCCAAATGCTTGCAATAGCAATCTGAAGGAGTCCCTGAGGCCCAGGCTCTCATTTCACTGGTCCTTCCTTTCTCTTCACTCAAAGTTCATGTGCAGAGTAGAATTACAAGGAAGTCTTAAACCTCTTACGTGGTTTGCAGAGCAGCCAGAGAAACAGGAATGCAGATGTCTAAACAGTTTGTGAACCTGACTAAGCAGGAGGGAGCAGGGATTGTGAACAGCTCCTACTACAGCCTGTGGGTTGCATTCCTCAGTACATGTCCCCTTAGTGGCTTGAAGGCTGCCACCTGGCAGATTACTTCCTTTACATCAATCCCTCTGCTGCATAAAATACCAGTTTCAAAGCCTGGATCTACCTGGCTATTCAATCAAAGGCTACACCTTTTAGGAAGGTACTCTCTGTTTATTTCAGTTTTAAGTGGCAAACAGGTGATCATAGTGAATTAAGTTGTAGGGCAGCAGCAGGAAATGCTCTCTCATGTAATAACAGATAAAGGCAGATGCCATTATCAGATTAAACTGTAGATATGTACCACGAATTTCAGCATTAGTCACCCTAACCGTGTAACCTCTCATTCATGCCTGTACCAGCCACCTTACACATTACAATAAACAAGAGACACATAGTTAGATAAGAGGATTTCCCAGAGCAGAAACTTTAGAAGGAATATGTAGTAAAAGCTGATGCCATAAAATACAGCCTAGCACTCCCTCCAAATTCACATGGTTTGCATCTTTCAGTGATAACCATTTCTGCAAAGACCAGTCACTTCTGAAATAATCCCTTTTGGGAATAAGAAGCAGACAAAGACCCTGTCTGTGCCCTAAGGAATGGCTCTAGGAATAGGAGGTATCCTCCAGATGATCTCCACCTCCAGTTTTATTACACAGCTGGGAAGCCCTCCTCGATTCACGTTTCCTCCTATTATTTCTAGTCATACTTCACTAAAACTGTACACACAACTGCAAAGCCTTGAAGAGTAAAACCTGTTTTCCAAGCTCTTGACCGATTATATACTAAGTGCTTAACCAGTACCCTAGGAGAAACACTTCAATAACCAGTTCCCATTTTACACTGGACACATTTCCATCAACATTGGCTGGTACTCAGCGTGGTCATATGGATGATGACAGCAAAATGGATCACGTGAGATTTCTTGGTTAAAATGCTGTTTATTCACTATGAAGCATTACGGAATAATCCGACCTTCAGGGAAACAGAAATTACAGGTGAATTTTCTTTCCAGTTAGTGGAGAAACTGAAATGCTAGAGTTTTCACCACTGCTCACTTGAAGTTCAATCTTCACTCTCCACTGATAGTCACCTCACTGTGGAGTACATCTTTTTTTCTTCCAGCCTCTTTGCCCAGTGCAGCCATGATGTCTGCCATAAACTCTGTTGCTCAGTTGGCTTGTTGCATATTGCTGCTAAAATTTATATGCTAAAATAAAAGCACTGATAGAAGAATTGATTTATAAATTTCTTAAATACATTACTGAAACCCTACGTATAAGAGCTAATGATCAGATGCAATGCCACATACGTTAGCAATACCAGTCACTGATGAATTTATACCTGCAGTGCATCAACTAAACGGAAATCTTAAGCAGGTAGGAGATGCCTTAACTTTCATCTTTTCTAGTCAGGTATTATATGTTTAACTAGGCAAAGAGATGATGCCTTATACACTTGGGCCACCAAATCTGTAAGTATAATAATGAAAAATTATCCTGATAGACTCTGAGGACTAGGTAACAGGCTAGATCGCCACCAGAGCACTGCAATGCGTCCAGCCCAGATCCACTAACGATATATGCATTATAAATTAAAAAGAATCATAGAATCACAGACTGGTTCAGGTTGGAAGGGACCTTAAAGATCATCTAGTTCCAACCCCCAAGATAGCCAAGAAGGTACATTAGAGGCTGTTCACATGAACGGTGATAATCCAGGATAGGTAAACACTGATACCTGGGGAGAGATAGGCTTCTGGGACTGAATGGGACACGAGTTCTCTCCCAGCAGGATGGGCTGCTCAGGCAACACCAGAGCAGCCTAGAGAACTGCCAACGGAGCCGCTCACTGCCCTGCTGCAAGTGCACTCAGAGCAGGCTGAGAGCACGGCTGAAGCTCCTACACTGGGCTTCCCCCTGCTTCAAGGGCTCAGCAGCCCCCAGGAGGAACTCAGCTAAAGCCAGGGGGATAACACTGTTGAATTAATCAAAGAAATAAACCAAAAAATGCCCAGTAGGGCCCAGAGTTACAGTTAAGAGAGACATTAGACCAATCCTGCCACAAGTCCTAAAAGAGTAAAAACTAAGGAAGGCCAGATGCAGCCAGACTGGCCTGCCAGGATCCAACAGAAATCTTTGTTGGAGCAAAGACTAAAGGACTTAGCCTCACAGTCTAGTTCTGCCTTTACTTTTAAGCACACAGCTCCCTTCGGCTTCAATGGGAACTGCACAGAGGCAGAACTGGACTATAAATACATAGAATTGGAGTTAGCTGGTGAAAAAAGGGCTGAGTATATTTTGTTCTCTGGTTCTAGGCAGCCAGAAGCAGACCTGGAAACCTGGCCATAAACCCAGTCTCTAGATACCTGGGAAACAAAGACTGATACTTCTGCACCAGCACCCGCTAAGCAGGCGCAATGTGCTGCAGAGGGTTTAGAAGTGATCACATTTACCATTAGCCCAGCAAATCCTTAACACTCGGAGAGTAGCTCTTTTAAAATGATTAATCTCAGAGTTGTACAGATTGTACAAAGATTAATAAAAATGAAGGTTTTACAGATGAGAATGTGTGATGAAAAACAGAACAGCTTTAAAGAGCTGTATCAATCTAAGTGGTTATAAAAAAACTCATAAAAGATGACATTCTAATCTGAATATTTTAAAAAATAATCAAGCTGCAATTTCTCTCTCACACCATTTTTACTTTGCTAAACTGAAATTGCCTGTCTAATGTTTAAAGCAGTTACAACTTAATCTGAAAAGTTAAGCTTTTTATTATTTCATAAACCAAAAAAGGGAAGCTTTAGGGCATGCTGAGGAGAGTTAGAAAATTTCAGATGAAACGTGAATGCACATTGATTCATGAGATTCAGACTTGGAAGAATAAAAAAAGCCAGAAAGCAAGATTACATAAACCAGGCACCACATTAAGCCTCAATTTAATTGTGTTTCAATGCAGGAACAGGAATTTTAAGGTTTAGAAACAGAGCCAAAAATGAGGCAAAGTGAGGGTGTGGGCTAGTCCCGTTGATAACGGAACATAAAGGAAGAGAAGTAGAGTTAATTCTCTCTGCTAAAATATTTACCATCCTAGCACCCTGGGAAAAATATGTATGGAGACAGCAAAAAGATTCTGATTAGTTATAGAGAAGATCATATTTCTGCCTGTTTTTTGTCTAATACTATTACAGAGGGTGGAGTATAAAGCTGCATTTTTATCTGCACTTTCTGAGGCAAAGGAATACTAAAACATGTGATTTCACAGATTACAGCCCCTCTGCCATCTCCAGTGAGAAAACCAGCTGGCTGATGAAAGGAAGGCACTGGACCTTCAGGGGACCCTCATCTCTCTGACTTCAATAGTCTTTGGGTGGTTTTTTTCTACCGTTGACCTGAGTGGAATCAGGATTTCACCCAACATTTCCCTTCAAAGTGAGACTCAGCTATCGTGGGAAGGGGGAAATTCAGTATTGGAGACAATAGATTATTGTCCACTTTCAATTCATCTTGACTGCAGAGCTGAACCCAAGTAGGAAGTTTTGCACCTCCAAATTTTACTAACAATACCAGCAAAGCTAAACAGAAAAAACTTTACAGTTCATGCCTAGACAAAGTAAGTGTTCACTGTCTTGTTTCAGATGCAGCCTTAATGGTGTTCTACACAGGTCATACCTAATCTTCCTTCCAAACAGCAACAAATACAAAGTTTCACGGAATGTGACAACTATTTAATACCCAAGCAAAAACAAAAGGGGAAAAAACAAACAAACAAAATTTGTCTGGTTAGATACTCAGTTTCAGATGACTGTTTGACTGTTAGAAGTATGGATCAAACCTTTTTACTGGAGCAGCTAAAGAGACCACTAGGCAATATTTCTGTTAAGTCTTGCTGCTGGGTATGTGGCTCTGCTTCTTGTCTACCATGCCATATCATTTCCTGCTTGGTGTAAGTTTTTTTCCATGTCACTTTTATACACAGCTCTTGAAATATCAAGGAGGGGTTTATAGTCCTGAGGTCTACCTCAACAACACCACTATGAAGGGAAGCAGTATTTTCCACACTGGACAAATAAGAAAGCAACACTAAAATACTAAGGACAGAAAGGCATCCACTAATGTGGAACATCTATTTTGAGATGTCTGGGACCTGAGTTCTCAGGATAATAAGCAAAGGATCCAGTGACTTTCCTGCCACAGGATAAATCTGATCTCAGCTGCTCCAAACAAAATACCACAGAATGAGGAACAAACCTCAAACAGTCTGAAGAGATAAAATTCGGTCCCATGGTGATGTTCACTGCCATAACCATGATGCTTTCCTTTCAGATCCTTGAAGCTGCCAGTCTGTGTGACAGCTCTGGCAGACAACAAGCCAGCTCTCCCTCATCTACCCCAAGTTCAGAAGGTGACGGACAAGTCCCTGTACAGACATGTAACCAACACAGCACTCTTCTTCCCTCACACAAGTTGCAAACACAACTTGAGCTCAGTCTTTGGCATTCAGAACCTAAGTGACAATCTACAACACAGGTTCAAGTCACTTGGACTGCATGGTAGCAGGGGTGGGTTTTCTTCTCATGGGGCAACTCCTCACAGAAAGGAGCTCAGTTTGGGTCATCAGACCTCCTGCTGGTTTGCCAGCACATAGAAACCTCTAGAATTCATGGCTGCAGCTTTTTCTATCTGCTTCCACATATACACCTCTCTCCCCCTCCCCAGCCACCCTATCACACTGATGTACTCTGTCAGGAGACATCTCTAATCCCCTCCCGTGTCTCTCTCCACCACTTAGCAGCGGCTGGCCAGGCACTCTACTCTGTACCTTTTACTGCCCACCTCTATCACTCCAGCCATGCCTTCTGCACTTCCTTATGCTTACACCTACTGATAGCACTCAAAGACTAAAACTTGCCAAGATGAAAAAACTTTTTCCCCTCAGTTCCAATATCCAACATTGAAATATCCTGAGAGCAAAAAACAAACAGCAAGAAGAGTCTTCTAAAGACTTAAAGCCATAGGCTGAAGCAGGCTCGGAGCAGGTAAATTCATTCAATAGGTTAGGTGCCAGACTCTTGCTTCTGAACACACACAAACAGGACTGTTCATAAAAGAATGATTTCCACAGTACCTGAGAAGGACACAACTTTGGCCACCTGACAATATTCCTTGCCAAATTCCAAACTTAAAATCTGGAGTGAGAAAATCAGTCAAACGCTCGCAAGAATGTAAACAGCTACAACCAGAATGCTCCTAGATAAACTGCTAGATAACTCAAGCACAGAAGCTGCTAACTCTACCTGAAATGGATGGCAACAGCTTCATTCCAGTACATTGAACGTATGCTGAAGAGGAACCCAGAAAGCAAGCTGCTGAGCTGGTCTGCTGACAAGTGTAAAGTGTATGACCCAGAAGTTTTATGTAATTGTAGAGTTCTCTAACGCTTTGCAGAACCTGCTGGTAATGTTTTCAACCTTCTTATGATGTGCAAAAGTCTTAACGAGGCCAGGAAGAAGTGCTGGGGAGAATCCAAAGCAAGGAGCTAAATAAGGACTGTCATCGTTGGACACAATCTAGAAGCTCCATATTTCAACAGAAAGATCAATTCCAAAATTCTTAAATTACAACTACAAGATTGAGAAAAGCATCTGAAATACTAAACGCCTGGGAATCACTTATGAACAGTTCATATATTTTAGAGATGTAAATCTTGGGAAGAATACCTTATGTTCATGGCAACTGAGATTGGAGGTACTGTGTATTGTAACTCTCGGCCAGAAAAGACAGATAACTATTTTGGCTCATATTACCAGTGATGAGGCTATGTCTAGCACTGATTTTCCACAGATTCTACAATCTTGGCCTATACCAAAACTTTCAGCTTTGTTTTACCATAGATCATTCATCTTGATTTCTCCCCCCTCCCCTTTCATGCATGCTAGGTCACATACTTTACACTGCTAACAGTCTGACTTCTGGACAAGCAAGAAGCCATTTATTTTGTTCAGTACTCTTTTAATATTTCTATTGTGTCCTTTTTTTTTTTCACTGAGTTCCCCAAAGAATAACGTCTTCCTTGCTTTAATAACTTGGACCTCAGTCAAGGTTGATATGTTTCTCCATTCTGCAGGATATTTTCTTCAGAAGAGACAAAACAGTGTCTAATATTGTAATGACTGATCTTTAAAGGATACAGTTTAAAAAGGAAATCAAAAACACTTATGGAAAAAATAAAGTAGGAAATAACCTTTAAAAAGAGAGGATTGGCAGCAAAGACACTGAGCTGTACACAACTGAAGGACTTGGGGATCTTCTCCAACCAGTGAACTCCTTGAGAGATCTCTTCAGGCTTAATTCCCCCATTAATTTCAATACAGATAGTTTACTATGCTACTGTCTTCTCCCTCCAACCTTCAAACACCATTTGTGAATGAGTTAGAAGCAGACCCATAATATTTTTTTCCTTTATCACGCTACAGCATGGCACACCAAGTCCATCTCGAAGCAGCTTTCCGTGTTAATGGGTAACTACATGAAAGCGTAGGTCCATCTGGGCTTTTCCAGACCTCTCCTGTTGTTCACTTGAGGCTGCACACCCTGAGACACTGAGAAGGTCTCACAGCAAGTTGGTGATACCTACCTTTGGTATGAGGGGTTCAAGGCCAACTACCTACTCGGAGCAGAGCAGGCAATCTTTGGGTTTACCTTGGGTAAGGACAAAAGGTGGCTTTTGCTTATGGCAGATGAAACAAGGTGAAGATAAGTAGCGCACCAGCCCACCTCGGTCCTCTCCCGCGCTCCCCTGGTGCCAGGAGGCA
>NW_009923766.1:0-316 GCF_000696875.1 Nestor notabilis
CCCATGTGGCTTTGGGAGCACACGAGCATCTTTGGGATGTAGCTGCGTTTCTTTGGGAAGACATGAGCATCTTTGGGATGCAGCCATGTGGTTTCGGGATCACACAAGCATCTTTGGGATGTGGCCACGTTGCTTTGAGACCCAGCCACATTCCTTTGGGAGCACTTCAGTATTCTGGGCTGCTCAGAGACAAGGAGCTACTGGAGAGGGTCCAGCAGAGGCCACAGGGGTGCCCAGGGCTCTGGAGCCTCTCTCGTATGAGGAGAGATTGTGGGAGCTGGGCCTGGTTAGTCAGAGGGGAGCAGGCGCAATGCAG
>NW_009923766.1:805-2519 GCF_000696875.1 Nestor notabilis
TCTGTGTCCCAAACAAGTCTCTCAGCCAGGATGGGATGGGCCCGAGCCTCACCTTGGTCACCCCCAAACCTACCTGGTGGGAGTGGGACACCCCAGAGCCCACCCAGAGCTGTCACAGCCCCATTCCCAGTGTGGAGCTGGGCTCTTCCCAGTGTCACCTCCACCCTACACTCAGCAAAAGCAACGTGGTGGCCGGTGCAGGGATGGAGCCAGAGGGCAGAGAGCGGGGATGGGGGACCCCCGGCCATGGGGGTGCCATGGGGGTGTCATAGGGGTGCTGACCCCCCTCCCTCTGCCCAGGTCCAGCCCATCCAGCCGGCCCCGGCTCTCGCCCAGCCGGCCGTGGTGGTCCCAAACCCTGCCCCGGAAGCAGCCAAGGCTTCCTCCGTGCCCGTCCCCATCACCTGCTCCGAGACCCCCACCGTCAGCCAGCTGGTGTCCAGTGAGTCACGGCAGGGGCCTGGGATCGCTGGGAAGAGGGAATGCGGGGTCTGAGATTCCCTGGGATGGGGGGAGGATGCTCCGCACCCGCGCTCTGCATCCCTGGGGTGGCTGCTGGTACCATGTGCTGTGGAGCCCATCAAAGGGGATGCTCGTTATTGGCGGGGGGAGAAGGCTCCGTGGCCATTCCTCATCAGCACCATGTCCCGGCCCCGGCAGAGCCCCCGGCTCCCAACAGCAGCACGGAGGAGGATGGGATTAACCTGGAGGAGATCCGGGAATTCGCCAAGAACTTCAAGATCCGCCGCTTGTCCCTCGGGCTGACGCAGACGCAGGTGGGACAGGCCCTGACGGCCACCGAGGGTCCTGCCTACAGCCAGTCGGCCATCTGCAGGTACCAGGATGGGAAAGGACAGCGGGAGAAGGGCAGGAAAGCTGGAAAACACTGGCACAGGGTGCCCAGAGGAGCTGTGGCTGCCCCATCCCTGGCAGTGTTCAAGGCCAGGTTGGACACAGGGGCTTGGAGCACCCTGCTCTAGTGGAAGGTGTCCCTGCCCGGGGCAGGGGCTGGAGCTGGAGGAGCTGGAAGGTCCCTTCAACCCAAACCAGGCTGGGATGCTATGAAAAGAGGGAAAACTGGGAGAAAGGAGGAAAATGAGAGGAAGGAAGTTGGAGAGAAGGAGGAAGATTGGAGGAAAGGAGGGAAATTAGACAAAAGGAGAATTAGGGAAAGGGAAGGGAAGGAAAGGGAAAGGGAAGGGAAGGGAAGGGAAGGGAAGGGAGGGGGAGGGAAAGGAAAGGAAAGGAAAGGAAAGGAAAGGAAAGGAAAGGAAAGGAAAGGAAAGGAAAGGAAAGGAAAGGAAAGGAAAGGAAAGGAAAGGAAAGGAAAGGAAAGGAAAGGAAAGGAAAGGAAAGGAAAGGAAAGGAAAGGAAAGGAAAGGAAAGGAAAGGAAAGGAAAGGAAAGGAAAGGAAAGGAAAGGAAAGGAAAGGAAAGGAAAGGAAATACTGAAAGAGAAAGGGAGAAAAATTGGAGGAGGGAGAAAATTGGAGAAAAGAAGGAAAAATGGGAGACAAGGAGGAAATTAGAGAAGGAGAGGAATGCTGGAGAAAGGGGGAACTGGAGAGAAGGAGGTGAAATGGAGCTGGTCTGGTGAGAGGTGTCCCCAACCCAACCCATTCTCTGACTGCGTGGAGAAAAGGAGGAAAAGTAGCGCAAGGGAGGGAAATGGGATGAAAGGGGGAATACGGGAGGAGGCTGGGTGGGATCGCTGC
>NW_009923767.1:0-9649 GCF_000696875.1 Nestor notabilis
CCCCGGGGTGCCCCAGCGCCCGGCCCGCAGCGAGTACCCGCGGCACAAAGGCACCGAGTTAGCGCCGAACCCAAACCCGCTCCGGTCTGCCGCGCCGAAGAGCTGCTGCTGGGAGGGTGATGGGCACCGGTAGACATAACACTTCTACCAGTACTTAGTCAAAGGGGTTGCGAGCCTGAGATGGGGATTTTTTTGCTGGCCTGTTGGGAATAACCTCGTGTTTTGGCTGGCTGGCTGCCTGTTTCAGCAATGAGATTAGCAGTAGGTTTATTTGTCATCTTCAGGGAGGTATGAACCACCTTCACCATTTGAATAGTTTGCTTGGGCTTGTTCACGGCAACCTTTCAGAAATTCATTTTAAATCTGCTTTTGAATGCCACAGAAATTAAAGATAAAATCCAGCTGGGTTTCTTTCAGCTTTCATGTTGGTTTGTTTGGTTTTTTTTTAGTGACATTGTGCTTGTATTACAAACGTCCATGTTATTAATGTTTTGCAAAATGACCTGAAATGAAAAGTGCAGATGTTTGAAACTTAATTGTTTTCTAAAAGTAGCATTTTCCACTGTACTTTCACAAATGTGATGAAAAATTAGCATTATTCAGATAAAGATCTTCTGATCTTTCTTGTGGCATGTGCTGCTGTAACAGGACGGACTGTCACTTTATAAACTGGCCAGACTCTGGTCAGTCTCTGCCCCAAGGTCTGACCCTTCAGTCACAGCATTTTGGCCCCACAGAGGTGAGACAGCCAGCTGGAAGTTAGCCTGTGTGACATGAATTTGATGCTTAGACTAGGACAAGAGTAATATCTTTAATCACTGGATGCAGGTAGCCTCTTTCTTCTGAGGTTGTGGATAGTGAGCAAACCACTCTCAACAGATCTGGGGCACGCAGATCTGCACGAAGCGCATAAACAAAATAGGATCTACTTAATCCCATCTGTGTCAGAATGACTATGTGTCAGCTGTTGAGTTCCAACTGAATGACCACCAGCTTGACTCAGATTCCCAAAGTCCTCACAGGTACATGGACAAAACGTGCAGATGGAAACAGACAACAGAGCTAAGAACTCAGGTGGGTGATGGTTCGGTTTCCAGGCAGCTCCAGGTTGTACCTGTATGCCCTTCATTGTCATGGAGCCATCTGCTAAAAATCATGAGACAGACAGCATAGGAGTTGGTTTTTTTGTTTGTTTTGTTGGTTTTTCTTTTTTCACTTTAAATTAAGATTTCTTCTTCCTCTCTACCTGTTTTATTCCTAGTCTCTGTTTCCATTGCCCTGAAACTTTCATGCTCTTTAAGAGCTATGGTTTTAGTAAAACTATTGAGAAGAGTCAATAAATTAAGAACTTTATAACTGAGAAAAGTCAGCCTTTTCCTTTCAGCTGTTAGCTTCTTCAACAGAACTGATTCCTGTTCTAATTTTTTTAATTAGCCTAGTTTGATATTGGCCCGTTTCACATTAATCAAACCAGACCATAGAATGAAATAACTTTCATATTTGAAAAGCTGAAAATGTTCCTGAAATTCACCATTTGGAGGACTTTTCTGCTTCTATAGTTTCAACTCTAGAGAATTACAGAGATAAAACTAGAGACAGAAAAGTTGAGATTCAGATTTTCACTCGTGGAGAAAAGAGAGAACAAGCTTTTGCCTGATTCTCCTTCAGTTGCTTCTTACAGCAGACTGCTTTAAGTGTTCAGTTAGACAGAAAATTGATTACCCATGTCTGGAACAAAGTCGAACACATTTGCAAGTCAAGAAGCTCAAATTAAGGTTTGTTGGAACTGCCAGATTACTTAGAGATGTTCTTAAAGATACACATATTAAGCTGATGAGCTGTTTTGGAATACATCTGTTGGACTCAGGCATGAAATATAGTGTCTCTCGTATTTCTTAAAGATACTTGAAATTAGTAGGATTACTCCCTAGAATCAGAGCATTCCCCAACTCTGGTCTGTTTACTTCCCTAAATATGAAACTACCCTTGTAACTCCATTCTTAAGAAGCTTGGAAATGTTCAGGTGTATTATTGAGCAAGGCCAGTGGAAGTAAATATTCATAGCTTGAATAAGAATAAATTTTCTATCAAATACATGTTGCTGAATGTCTCATTCCACTTTCCAAAATGTGCCACTCTGCTTGAAGCCAATAGTTTTAAAGTTGGAAGATTGTTCTCTCTCTTATTTTTAAAGAAGATATTTAAAATAGAATTATCTCTTGCCTGCAGCCTGTAAGGGAATTTTCCTAGGTGTCAAACCATAAACCCCTTTTGGAAGGCTGGCATAATGTGCACTGAACATATTTATAGTTAAAATGCCTCAGGTCTGTATTTTACACATGTAGTTCTGATCTAATAGTATAAGCTGTAGATTAGCTTTAAATTGTACATCAGTTTGGATATGAGAATCTGACTACAGATCTGGAGTTGATGACGGTATGTTTTATAGCTGGCTGCCTGTTTTGCATGGCGTGGATTTTAGTACTGTTGTGGCATTTCTTACGCTCATTTAGTGGAAAGACCTCTGATGTGGATTAATGCAGGAAAATGATAGCACAAAGGCCTTCCTACTTGATGCAAGTCCACTAGATGTCCCTCCAGCTCTTTGTGATGGTACTGCATGGCTAGTTTATCCAGGTCTAAAATGAAGAGCACTGCATTTTATGTCCCATATCTTGCATACATAGCTCTTCATGGGTTCTTACAGAAGTTATGAGTCCTGTATAGATCCAGTTTCAGAAGGTGAAGGTAGGCATCTTCCTTCCATATGTGCATACATATGATTTTGATTTTTCAAATTATTTTTGTTGTTTTAACTTTCTTTTTAACAGAATTTTTGCAATCATTTGAATGGAAGGAAAATGCAATCTCTCACTGTATGGATGGTAGGCAGATATAACACTGAGTTGGAAAAGTGAATATATTTGTAGGTTTTGGATGGCTTTTCACAGGAAAAAGACAATTTAGCTCATTCTCAATGTTTCTGCTCTGCAGGTGACAACTAGGCTAGGAGTTAATCTAACACAGCAGTCTAGCTAGGTGGCCTGATAAGGCATTTGGTTTTACTATGGAAGTGCCCAGCCCAAATACCTCAGAAAAGTTGAGGTACTTTTCCACTACACCCTGAAACATGAAGATTAATCTCCTCTGAAATGCTGTTAACTCTGTTCCATATTTTCTGCTGTTACCTCTGAACATGTAATATCCTTTTCCACCTTGCTATTATCCTGATGCTTGTGACATCAGGAAACATAGTTCCAGAGTCTGAGTATTGTCATGTGAGATGATGCTTGATTTTGACTGAATAGAGTATACTCTGATTGAATATCCTCTTACTTTTGTGCTTTGACACAGAGAAAATTAATCTGTCTTGTTCTTTGTATTTTTCAATCCCATAGCCTCTTATTTACCTGCTTTCTAAGGAAAATAATCCTCACATTTTTATGATTTCTGCTGATATCCCTACTCTTTCTCATCACATTTTCCTTGATTTTTCTCCCTCAATTTCTCGATGTTATGTGTTTCTTGGTGAGATGACTAGTGTGGGATAAATTTCTTTAGATGACAAAACCACAGGAGTTTGGGCTAATATATTGATAACTTCATAACAAGGTCACCAATTCATACATAGCTGTATGGAACAGTATGTCCATATTTCTGTCAGCAAAATAAATACTAGGAATACTAGATGTAGGCAAGACAAATTAGTTAAAATACAGAAAAAATACCGCTAGCTTCATCTGCAGCACTACTCATATAATGATTACACAGGCTGCTAGTTATTTTTAATGGAGATAAAATTGTGTTGAAAGCAAAGGATATTGCTTTATAATTAGGAGGTATTTCTGTTGTTAAATTTAATGTGACCATTCCATTTTCTTGTGTTTTCTGTGCATCCCATCTCTTGAAGCACACCTCCTGTACAGTGACGTAGCAGGTGTATCTAGATACAGAGTTACCAGAAAGTTAGTACGTGCTCTATAGAAACCTTTGCTAGATGTCAGGGATTTTAGTAAAGAGCAGACTCTTGCATTTTAATCTTCTGCCATAGGTTTATACTATAATCTCAGGCAAGAGATGCTTAGTTATGTGATGTGGTAACTAAAAGCAAGGAGACCTCAGACAAAAATCCTGGTGATTCAGAAATACAAGAACAGTGCTATTTAGATACAGAGCAACAGGTCCTTAAATCCTTTAGTTTCCTTCTGCTCCAGTGATTGACATAGCCCAGTTAAGAAATTTAATATTATTGAGCTGAAGGTGTGGGTAAAACATAATGGAAAGGCTTATTTTCCCATGGAGAGGCCAAATGCCTTGAACATATCTAGCAATGATAGTTGTTGAAGTGCGGATGGAGGGAAAGAGAGTATACAAAGAAGCAGCAATGTTGTTGTGCTGATTTACATTAGTGCATCAGACCACTGGACTCTGGCACAGAGGTGCAGTACTTCAAGCCCTCATTAATGAAACAGATTAACCTGTATCGAACGCAGAAGGTGGTAACACTACATCTCTATTAAAAGCAAAGATCAAATTCAGTTTTTCTCTGTTGAGAATTTGACAAAAATCATGCAAGACATTTTTCTCTGAGCACAAGCACACAGGAAGTTTGGAAAGTTGGAAGTTAATTCACTGTGGGAAAAGTACTCCCAGTTTCACATGCAAAAAAACAAAGGGGTAGGGAATGAGGGGAGCAGGAGGGAAAATTAGAATGGCTAGTCAGAGAAGTTAACCTTATGCTTATAGGATTTCCTGGACTAAACAGAAGTGGGGAAACCAGTGTCGGAGATGCATCCAAACATTCTGATGTTGGTGAGTAAAGTGTTATGCTCATATGCAGACTGGATTGCTAAGTCATTTCCCAGGGCTTAGCAATAACAAGAGGTCTAGTGATCCCCAGGGCACCTCCCTCTTGGTCCTTCTAGCCTGCTTTAATCCTTTATACCTACTGTTGTTTTGTTACTTTTCCTGTGGTATTGCCTGTCACAGATAGGAAGGAGAAGGGGAAGAAATAAGCAGTGTTTTCCCCTTTCTCTTCTTACCTCTTCTTCTAACTCTCCTCTCCTCTGCCCTCCTTAGATAAGGGGAAACCAGACAAGGGAAAGAAGATTAGGAAAGTTGATGGGAAATTCCATTCTTATCTGTGTTCCCCTTCTGAATAAAAAGCACATGCCTGGACTAGTCCTCTAACTCCTTCAAGCCCTAAAGTTGTCACTTCATGACTATCTCTTACCCAACCACCTGACTCTTTTCCTATCCAGTTGCCCTGTTTTTATGGCTTATGAAATAGAAAGGATCATAATTTATTGGTTAGTCATATCCATGATAGAAGTCTTCAGGGCAATACTCCTTAAATTCTTTGCTGCCAACGTTAATAGTTAGTATTTTTACAAGTATCTCATTGGCAACATTGAGTATACATGAAGGTAGATTTCAGGATCAAGTCATTGTTATAGAAATTGGCTCATGTCATTCCAGTAGTAAACAGGATCACCTGCACCAGATTTTTCACTTTGGGCCAGGATGCCAACTGATGCACTTGTAATACATAGAGGGTGGGATTTGACATTACAGACACACAAAGATGGATGTATAAGCTTCAGGCCTTGCTTTACTTTGCAAGAAAATATGTACTACTGATCCATGCCTAGACAGATGGTCATTATTTATCATGTAAAAAACCCCATCAAGATATGTAGGATTCTTTGTGTAATATTCTTCAGGGTGGTTGTCACAGGGAAATAATTCACTTTTATTTATTTAGAAAATGGCTTTCACTAAATGCCTACCTGTTACACCTTAAGTCTTGCTTGCAAAACGTAAGATAGAGAACAAATCAACCAAGCTAATAATACACATATGACACGATTTCCTGTTAGACAAACATATCCTATTTTGGATTGACTGACAAGAATAATACCTTCTTTTCCTTATTTATTAATATTTTAGAAATTAGGTAATATTAATGTGATAATGGAAAAATCAAGAAATAAACATAACTTGTTAAACACTGAAATCTCTTTCGTAGTTCAGACAATCGTAATGATAGATAACATGACAATAAAGCCAAGCAAGAACTCTATTAATTGTTTTAGAGGGAAATATTTCCATGATAACCATTTCAGTAAGAATTTTCTGTATGCACCTGTTTGTTTTTTTTATCTTTAAGTAAGTCTGTTATTTGAGAAGTCAACTGCATAGTAACACACAGCAACTGCAGTTTCGGTACTTCGAAACCCATAGGTTTATAATAGCCAAAATTATCTTCAAACATGTCCATTTGAAGTAGTTTTTACAGGCCAAAAGATAGTCATGAATAGGCTGTTAATGTTTTCAGATTCCAAATCTGCAATCTAATAAATATTAGTCTGGTACATGGCTATCAGAAAGCACTACTTCCCTCTAATGACGCTATTTTAAGTAACACGAGTGAAATAAAGCTCATTTGTCAAGGATGATAAAACTTAGTCCCATCCTGGAGAACATGGAGAAATCGGATTGTGTCTAGGTTGTGTCTTTAGATTGTCCATAGATATTTAATTTGTGCTTGTGAAGTTCACACAGTGGCCATGCTCATGAATACATTGTGTAGTTTTTTAGGGGTACAGCTTGGTGTGATCATTTGTACGCACTCAGCTTTCACCAGAAAGTTCATGTTTCACCAGAAGGTTCATGTTTTAACAAGGATAAATTCTCAACCCAAAACTTGATTGCCTTGTCATGAGGATCAAGGAAGAAGTTCTTCACAGTGAGGGTGGTGAGGCACTGGAATAGGTTGCCCAAGGAAGTTGTGAATGCTCCAACCCTGGAGACGTTCAAGGCCAGGTTGGACAGAGCCTTGGGTGACATGATTTAGTGTGTGGTGTACCTGCTCATGGCAGGGGGGTTGGAACTAGATGATCTAAAGGTCCTTTCCAACCCTAGCTATTCTATGATTCTATGATTCTATGATTTATTTTCCTTCTTCACTCTTCCATCCCTTTTGATTGTTAATTCTCAGGAGAAGAAATACAGGACTGGGTGAGCCTAAACTTCTCCTCACTGCTCTTGGAGAACTTTTTGACCTTACTTCTTAATGATACCATTTCTTTCTTTTAATAAACTATCAGAAAAAAGAATCTACAGTTTGACTTGTCACAGCTTGCATGGAATCTAGGGCTTTATAGTATAGTCTGCGACACTATTAATAATCTACCTGGTTAGGAACAACCTGAGATATTGTAATAAAATATTCCAGTTTCTTAAAAATAACTGCAAGCAAAATTTCTCCACTGTTCTCTGACCTGAATTATCTTCTCTTCACAGTAGAAATCTGCACATATTAGTGGATAATTGCTGCAGGCAGTTCTGGACACCAAGGGCATGTCTTGGCTGTGTCTAACTCTAAATTGGAATAAGATATGTGTGGCCCCCTTCTCCCATCCTCAGCAGGGAGGGCAGGGAGAGAAGGAGGGAGGTGTGACATGTTCCCATAACTCCCCCATGGCAGAAGACTGGGATAGCAGAGTTAATGATGATTCTGACATGCTCTTATCAAATTTAGGAAAAAATGAGTGCCAATAAGATGGGTTCATTTTGAATAAATTGCATATTGACCTTTGTTCTTCTGCACCCTACTCTACCACCTATATTTTACACTAATAAGAGTTTAAATAGAAAGTTTGGGGCATCTCCTGAGATGAACTGGTACTTGTGCCCATTGTGAAGTGATGAAAATGACAGTACCAATTATGTAGGAACAGATCACCTTTACCCTTATTTCATCAGATCAAAAGCCATCTCTTCACAGTTTCATGTATGAGCATAGTATTAGCAAAAGCTGCATTACTTTGATTATTAAGGCTGTTTATTGAAAGATGTACTACATTGAACACTCTGTGAGCTGAGTTTCTCAGAAGTCAGATCAGTTTTCTGTGCTGAAAGTCATGGAAAACACTTTCTTTTTCCATTTCAGTAATCGTATTTACTATGTGCTTCTTCTCAAATCTGTCATCATGCTGTTGTTCTTGCCTCATGTTTTCATCCTTTTCATTCTGTACATTAGGTTATTTTGATCCAGGCTTTTAGTTTCTTTCAGTTGGCTAATTAATAGAGCTGGCTTCACTCCTTTTATGCCCATGCTGAATTTACCTCATTTTTATTTCGCTTTGCAATTTGTACGTCGGCAGAGATCTCTAGTTACAATAGCTGCATGTTTCCTGGAAGTTCTGTGTCACAGAGCCAAATTTATACCTGGTGTATTTTCCATTGACACAGAAATTACACCAGGAATGAATCATCCTCTGGTGTTTATGTTCATCTGGTCTTTCTTTTTCTTCAGACATTGTTCATTTATATTAATCATGTAATACTGTTAGTCATTTGAATGATCTGCAATCAAATTATGTTGTTTTGGGGACTTGGCAAAGACACGAACAATGAAATAAAATTATGGAAGTCATAGATCCAGGCTAGACCTGTTTCTTTCACATAATGTGAGTAGTACTCATGGTAAGTACTAAATCTTATTGCAGTCTATTTTTCACTGTTCTGAAAAGAAAAAAAAAAAGGAATGTAAGGTGGAAAAATAGATTTTAGAGATAATCTTGCATTTGGGAGTACAAAAGCTGTAGATACCTCTGACCCCTAAACAGAATGAAAGATGTCTTGCAGTCAACTAGTTTTAAAGTGATGCACATTTAAAAAGATGTAGAGCAAGTGACTTCTGATATGGGTGCTTAATATGAACTTAAAAATTTGAGCTTTTGATGGTGATTTTTAATAATCTTAGAAAACTACACATACATAAAGGTAAAAATACAACAAAATTTGCAAAATATTTAAGTCTAGTGGTTTCCTCCTCAATGCTGTCTGGTTGCCAGCAGCTGGGAGAGACAAGCATAAGAAGAATGGTATTTTTTTATTCTCAATTCAGTGCCTGTCTTCACTCTGCTTCTAAATAGCTGTTAAAGAAATAGTTTACATTCCAGTGTTTTGGCTGCAGTACATTCAGGGAGTCTGTGGGGATGGCCCCTGCACCACTGACAGCAGGAGGGGCTGTAAGAGGGCAGAAAAGGCTGTTTCATGGATTTTCCCCTGAGCTGAGAAGCAGCAGTACCCAGCCAGTTTTTACACACTCCTTGCCAGCTGGCCAATATATCAGCACATGGCGGGGGCATCTGGGTGTGAGACCCTTCCCTGCCCAGCCTGCCCCTAGCTAGGGAGGGTAAAGGAATTCTGGAAAGTAAGCTGGATTTTATTTGAGTCCTCATGATGACAAACCCTGTTGTCTCCCACCATACTAAGGTTGAATTTCAAGCCACCATGAGGAACCTTCTCCTTGGTGCCTTGCAGGGAACACTCTGCAAAGCAAAAACAAGTTGTAGAATGTAACAGATTGATTGATGAAAGAGGAAATCTTCACACATTAATAAAATATATGCTGGAAGTCTTCCTTCCCACATCTGCTATTCAGTGATGCATGTTGAACAGCACCCAGTTGTTTCTTGTGAAGTCTGTCTTGACTGGGAGCAATGGGTGCGGCAGGGTTTATTTACAGAAGGTGAAATTTGGAATCTCTGGAGCCTGCTTGCTGCATTTTAAACTCACTCACTCTGAGGCTGCTTCTGCCTCATTTCTATAGCAGAACTGTGAGCTGGGGAGCAGGAAT
>NW_009923767.1:9680-18454 GCF_000696875.1 Nestor notabilis
TGTATTCTGCACTCCAGTGTTATGGTGGGCTGGAAATTACTTTTTCAGCTCTGGCATCAAAAGTGAAGCAGACTGGGGCTGGGATAAATACATGTGTGGGTTCTGGAGTGTGTCAGTAGGTCTTTCTGGCAAAGATAGCTGATGAAATGGGTCCCAGAGTGTGAGGCAGCAAAGTAAGACAGAGATGCAAGAAGAGCTGGTGTTGAGGTGAGAGTCTTTTATAACGCATGTATTCAGTGTCCTTGCCTTCATACGTATTTTTATAGAAGTAAAACTTGAGATATCTAATCCTGGCTCAGTCTCTTTTTTAAACTACAAAAGAAACCAGGAAAAATATTTTGGGCTTTTACTTCAGTTGTCAAAACTATCAGCAAATTTAATCCTAAATTCACCAAAACATTGTGTCCAAAAGAAAAAGACAAGCTTTGACAACTGTATTTTTGCAAATTTGTGCTAAAAGCATGAAGAAGTGAATTACATTATTCACTAAACAGCCAGACAGAAAAATTACTCTTTTCTTACTTCTGCCTACCAAGCCATATTGGAGTGGAATTTTTGCAGATGTGAGAAACCCAGATTCAATTCTCTTGCAATTCAGGGGGATCTGAACCCATATCTCACCAAAGAGTTCACCGTATGTGGTTAGTGTATTATTACTGTAATTAATTATTGCTGTAGCGTGGACTTCTCTCAAGTACTCTTCTTAATGATGTTCAGCATTGCACAGAATACTAAAACTTTTGGTGGAGAAGGATTAGGAACTTGATTGTCTTGCCTGTTTTTTCTCTCTTTACCCTGATGGATTTTTCATATAAAGTGAACCTACTATAACAGGAGAGATAAAGAACAACATTCAAAGACCTTGGAGTGGTTCAAACTCCCCCTGGGAGGTGGGAGACAAAAGGAAGTGGAGGAGTCCTGTATCCTCCAAATAATCTTACTCCAAATATCCCGTATCTTTTAAATACTCTTAACACTGCACTGTTAGTATGTATGATATGAGGAGGAGGTGCTTCTTGTTTATTTCCTTGAATCTGCCTCCTATGGTATTACAAGTACAAAAGCCCAAATACTTTCCTTGATCATCCCTTCAAGGATGTTCACCTGTGAGAAAACTAGAGTGAAAGACCATTGTGAAAGATGTAAGACTGCACTCAAGAAAGCCTTTAGGCAACAGACAAGAGTGCCCATCACAACTTTCTGGCAGCAACCAAACTGGAGCGAACAAGCTGTTTTAAAGTAATCTCACTCAGCTTTAGCGGGTCCTGCAGGCATATCAGCAGCACCTCCACATCAGAGACTGATGAGAGATCAAGTAAAACTGGCAGGAATACTTAGCGTTTTGAATGATAAGTAATTATAATGGAGAAAAGTAAAAGAAAGCAGGAGTAATGCTGCAAACTACAAAGACTAATGTGGGCATTTGCACATGAATATGACTTGCAGTTCAGTATGTCACCTTGAGCAAATTCAGACCAAGTACTGTCTCTGTTCACTGCTTTAATAGCTACAAACCTCCTTAAAGGCTTTTACTTTTATCATCTCAACAACTTCATGCGAAAAAGAACCTGGCTGGCTGAAACAGCCTGGTGTCTCAAGGTGCTCTACAAAGTAGGAGCTTTGCAGAGACTGATTGAGCACCAACTTACAAGCAAATGGAATGGACAGGTGTGTCTGACAGTAACTTTTACACAGGGTTTTGTCTGAAAGCCTGGAAGAGCTGTCCAGCTGTGCTGCACGATCTTGTTACTTTTTTTTTTCATGTCATAAAGTCAGTCTGACAGAACTAGGATGTGATGAAAAGAAATGTCTCTTACACACTTTTAAGTGGACCAAACCATTGCTAAACGGTGGTAACTTGGATTATGTGCAGATAGTTTTCGTGTGGTGGTAGGCCTGTCTTTGTGTAGTTCTGACATGGGAATGCCATTTTCAATATGAATTAATGTATAACAAACTGTTCATAGGTTGATTAAAGATTTATGTGTTGCAAGACAAGTTCTCCAGTGTTTTAAACTATTATTGACACAATGATGGCAGTTTGCAAATGCGAATATTCCTCCACATCAGCTCATATCAATGTTATTCGGCTGTTGTTTAAATATTTAAAACTCAATTTTAGTTTAAAAATGCAGACATTGTAAAAGGTAATACTTGTTTTTAAACAACTGAAAAGGCAGGAAAGGACTGAAAGTACAGTTATTTTTAGACTTAATTTGAAGTGGCTTGTTGATTAGGGTAGTGCATGTAATTTCAGAGTAATATCTTGCAGTTCTCCTTGCAAGTTTTGGAATGACATGTACATATTATGAATTCACTCTGATAAATATTTCTTGCCTCTCTTTCAAACAGAGATCCAATGCACAGCATGAGCAAATGTGAGTCTCATATTTGGAGAAGCATGATAAGCGTTTCAAAATTCAGCCCAAATATAATAAAATATACTGGTTGTTGGAAAGAAAGACTATAATTAACCTACTAAAGCTTTTCACTGTGGATGGTCACATTTTGTTTTCATTTCTTTCAGGACCACATGCTTGGAACTTCGTGGTATTTTGAACTACAGGTAAAACCTCATGGTTTGTTTTTTACTTTGAGAAGACAGGTTTATTGCCAGATTCAAAATGTGCCTTCTCAGAGACATCTCTTTGTAGGGAACTCAGATTCTTTTATGAAAAACTAGAGACCTACATTCTTCCAAACTTGCACTCCAATGACTGCACCTAGCTGCAGATGCAGAACAATTTGAATCCTGGCTTTCTTGGCTCTCTGACTAGATATAAGCGTGTCAGAGTTTTCTCAAAAGTTTTGAAACTTCTATCTGTGCTACTGGGGCTATTAAATCTCCATGGATTGTCTTTAAATAAGGCACAGCTTTCACTCCATCTGGAGATCAAGTCACCTGGTAGCAAAGTGTAGCATTCCCTGGCATTGGCTTTTTATGATTGGCCTAACCCAGACAAACTCTTTTAAGACTTTTGTTAAGTGACCTGGAGCCTCACAGCAGAGAGAGGATAGTAATACAGTTTATTGATTTTCTCAGTTTTTCGTTTTACTAAGATCTGTGTTCCTGGTCTAGGAAACATGTTTTGCTTAGCATGTCTACCATCAGCTGTGACTTCACAGCCTCTTATTTTCCATTTCTAGTGATGCAGTTGTTCGTTGGGCTTAATGGCTTTATCAGGATGGTTTCTCATGGCTTATGATTAAGTTGCATTCCCACTGATGCTCAAAGGTCATTAAACTATTCCAAAGAGCACAGCCAATAGATGATAGCCCCTGCTGCTGATACTGCAATTTTGCCCTGTAATCATTCCATGCAAAAGCAGGTATGATGGGAAGGAGGGCAGAACCTCTGGCCTTTTCAAAGCAGGTCATCAATGGGTCTGTACTGTTAGGGTTATCCTCAATCTCTTCTTCTGGACTTACAAATTGTGAATTTTGTTCTTTATAGAATACCTGTTTCAACAGGAGGGTTGGGATGTGCTACTTGCTTCATTGTGATACCGGGCTCAGTTTGTGGACAAACTTTGGAGAAAGCAAAGCATCTGAGAAACACCTTGGATCCAGTTTTTCTACTTGCAGTACAGCTCACTCTACACATTTGTCAATGCATGAGGGTTAAAGTGAATTTATGAGCCACAGTTGGCAGCGTGTGCTATCTCATTAGAAACTCTTTGAGATGTGGGGTTTCAGGTGAACATTGCTTCTTCTCGGATATAGAGAGGACTGAATTTTAACCCTTAAGCTGTTGCAATGTCATGCCCTTTTTGTATGGATAACTGGCTTTGTCTTTGGTATTTGCTTATGGGAATGATGCAGATTCCAGGAAAGTCGGATGGTCCATGCAGTTTCACACAACATTCATGTTGAGCTGGGGGAAGATGCCTCTAACTTTGGGAGAGGTGGGATCCCATTTATTAGCATTTTCTATTCTCTAATGTAGATATATTCCTCATTATTTCTCTTTCATAGTTTTCTGTAGTGCTGCAAGATATATATATGGTCTGAGATTTGCCCTTAGCAGTAGTCAACTATTTCCCTGCCCTGGGAAACAAAGATATCCCCACCTGTGCTTTATCAAACTAAATGGGTGCTCTATTTATGCTTTAAATACTCCACTTGCAGAAATTATTCTTTTCCACAGAGAAATGTAATCCAAGTCCCAATGCTGCTCAAAGTGAATGTTGCTTTAAAGCCTGGCATCTTAATCTATGCTTACATCTCTAATTACATGAACTATTAGTGCTCATTTAATATTATATCATAAAGCCAGAAACAATGTTTCTGGATATTCAGTTTTGATTTAGCTCACTGGTTCTGATTTTTTGCAAAACATGAACCGGGTTCAGGTTCCTTAGAGCTGATGCTGTTGCAGATCTGGGTTCATGGGTGCTCTGATTCCATTGAAGATAGCAGGGCATGTATCATACTTAACGCTATGTTGCAGTTTCAGGGAGTTTTTGTTAAAGGCATTCCAATGATATTCTTATTCAGAGCACATATCTAATTTCAAGCAGGCTCTGCTAGTCTAGTGCCATTAGACATATTGTTTGCACAGTTGGTAGAATTTTGAGTAGTGTTGAAAGTAACAAGTGGATTCACTTGTATCTTTGAATTGCCAGAGAAACACAACCGTGCAATCAATTTTTCCTGTGACATTGCCATCGTCAGCCAGCTTTGTTGAAAGTATGTAGCTTCAATATGTGAAGAATTGATGACTTCAGTTATTCTCTATCACATTTAGAGTAAAATCTCACCATTTGTGTCTTACAGTAACTGAACTGTACAGTGAATTGCAATCATTGAAATCAAGGGGAATTTTCTGTCTACCTGAGCAGTAACGGCAGCATCAGCAAGGTGGAAGGATTAGCTTGGAACATCCCAGGAGTGGAGGAAGATGAAACAGTGAGGTGGCCTTGGGGAAGCAGCAGCAGCATTCAGTGAGCATGTGAAAAGTGCATGCTCTGTCTTTACAAGCAGGGGAGTCTGACTCTCGTTCCTTACCTGGCCAGTGATTTGAGAATACATATTCCATCAAAACAACTGAGCATATATGCTCAGGAAGGAATTTAACTTCTGAATCACCAATGACCAATTCAGAAAAAAAAACCAGTAAGTCATCTTGCTGGCAGGAAGAGTGAGCCTGGTTTCTGTCTTCTATTTAACTGTATTTGTTTAAATTTTTTATCCTGTTGCTAGTAGCCAAATTCTCTGCAATATGCTGGACACATATCAGGGTGTTTTTTTATTTCAGCACCTCTCAGATCCAAGGACTGATTTCACTGATACTCTCCCCAGAAAAATAGTCTGTTTCTGCTGGTATATTACCCTGATCTGTTACAGAAGAGATTGTGAAGATTTTTTTAACCAATATTTAGTTTGCATTTAGATTTTGTCTGATTTTATTATGTTTGTCCTAGAAAATGCATTAGCCTACCTGTGTTACAGCTCTCAAGAGGAAGGATCAAAAATCTCCGATCTTCCAGCGTAAGGAGAGCATAGGGTGACAGTGGAAGTACTCGATGTTCTGTTCAGAGCTTTGTTCCTGCACTTGGCCTGTCATTGCCATCTAGAGCTTTAACTGATTCATAGAATCACAGAATCATAGAACAGTTAGGGTTGGAAAGGACCTTAAGATCATCTAGTTCCAACCCCCCTGCCATGAGCAGGGACACCACACACTAAACTATGTCGCCCGAGGCTCTGTCCAGCCTGGCCTTGAACACCTCCAAGGTTGGAGCATTCACAACTTCCCTGGGCAACCTATTCCAGTGCCTCACCACCCTCACTGTGAAGAACTTCCTCCTTATCTAATCTAAACTTCCCCTGTTTAAGTTTAAAGCCATTACCCCTTGTTCTACCACTAGAGTCCCTAACCAAAAGTCCCTCCCCAGCATCCTTGTAGGCCCCCTGCAGATACTGGAAGGCTGCTTTAAGGTCTCCACTCAGCCTTCTCTTCTCCAGGCTGAACAGCCCCAACTTTCTCATCCTGTGTTCATACGGGAGGTGCTCCAGCCCTCTTATCATCCTCGTGGCCCTCTGGACTTGCTCCAGCAGCTCCCTGTCACTTTTATGTTGAGGACACCAGAACTGGACACAATACTCCAAGTGAGGCCTCACGAGAGCAGAGTAGAGGGGCAGGATCACCTCCTTTGACCTGCTGGTCATGCTTCTTTTGATACAGCCCAGGATACGGTTGGCTTTCTGGGCTGCAAGCGCACACTGCCTGCTCAGTACCTCAGCCAGGAAGTAAATTGTTGCTCCTTACATTTAATATAAGAACACAACCCATTTTTGTAATATTTGTCAAACTATGAAGGTTGAAATGGAGCTTTTAACCATAGCTGATGCCACGTATGTCTCATTCATAACTTCTAGAGGTGCTGGAATCCAGGCAACCTTATTTTCTTTTGGAGCATGGGGAGAATAATGCTGTGATGTCTATTTCCCCCCATTCTTTTCTCTATTCCCTTTTCTTACATATTGTAGTTTGTGTTTAGAAGGGTTTACTGATCCTCACTAAGTGATATCAGTTTCCAGACCTGTGCTCAATGATCACCAGGACCCTAGCAGCTATCCTAGAAACCGAAAAGACGTGTAAAAGGCTTGGAAACCTGAAGCACTGGTTCAGAACATGGACAAAATCTGTCTTTCAGTGAGTTACAATTTTCAGAGGCTTTAATCCAACTGTTTGAGAATTTCACTGGCACGGATACACAAAGGAATTGAGAACTGGTCATCTGCAAAACAGCCTTAATATATGTATGTTTTTAAACAAGTTCACTCATCTCTATGAATGCTAAATATGATGTGATTTTTGCAGTGCCCTGGGAAACTCAGCTGCTTCCCCTGCTAATTGTTATTTTATATCTTTTCTTTTGCTACCATAAAAGCTGAGAAATCACACTGCCTCCTTTAGAGGCTTTGTTTAGGGGATAAAAATGCAAAACCAGCCTGCAGGAGTGTCTTCTTTTTCAGCATCCTTTGAGGCTGACTCATGGTTTAGCTTTTTGTTTTTCCTCAAAGGGTGACCTCCACATACAACAATCACCCTAAGAAAGCTTATTCCACTTGCTCTGAATTATCTGGCCAGTACAACTCTGCTATACAAAGCTTTGTATAAAGCAAGAATTTTCTGTCCTGAAAACCTCTCATCAATCAAAAAGCCAGAATGAACGTATACATCTTCTGTTCTGAAATTTCAAGGGAATAGGTTTGGGTAAGAATATGCTTTTAAATGCAGAGTCTCACTGCAGCTGCCTTGTGTTACAGCTTGCTGTTCACGGCTTTTTGTGCTCCATAACATTATTAGAATATGCTGGGGCTCATGTGTTCTAGCTTCCTATTGTAAATCATAGAATCATTTAGGTTGGAAAAGACTTTTAAGATCATTGAGTCCAACCATTAACTTGGCACTGCCAAATCCACCACTAACCCATGTGCCCAAAAGCCACATCTGCATGTCTTTTAAATACCTCCCGGGGATGGCGACACAACCAGTTTCCTGGGCCTCTTGTTCTAATGCCTGGTGGCCCTTTCAGTGAGAAATTTTTCCTAGTATCTCACCCTGAAACTCTGGTCATCTGGCATTTATAGAGACAGAAAGATACAGTGGCATCCCTCTTACCACAGCAGAGAAGTCTGCTTCATTGCACAGAGGAATTAGTGTTACTGTAGATGCTTTTATGGGTAAATCAGATGCAAGTTCAATGTTGAAATCACAGTCACTAATAAAACGCTGCCATCTGCTTGAATGTATGTGTGCTGCATACGTTTCCTTTTAGTTCCACAAACATTCTCTTATTTCCCTGCAAAAGGCTAATATTCAACTCTTATTTTCCTTTGCCTGTATATCTTCTCAATTATTATTGCTGTGACTATTTAAAACTGGGGCTTTTGCCTGTATATCAGCTCTTAGTAAAAGGAAGGCATAATTGCCAAAAAGGGGCTTTTGGCATAGTGACTACTTAATATATTTAACTTTTAATGAGGAAATAATCATTAAAACTAAGTCAAAGCTTTGATTACAGTCAAAATCTCTTTTCATGAACTTAGGAATCAAAAATACTTATGTGAACACCCGTAGAAGTCACCTGGTGTTTGTAGGCATTGCATTTAAAGGGGCTGGATCATCTGCTGCTTCATCTGCCGTGCATCTAACTTTGTCAAAACCTGAGCTGATTCCTAAAAAGTTTTGAAACAAGTAGTAGGTAACAAAACTGTTTTCTGTTAGAAATGTTTAATTTCCCACCTGCAATATTTGAATATGTTGTACAACAGCAGGTGAGATGTAAGCATACAGTATCTGCATAATTGAAAGAGATAGTATCGATTAATGAAGTCCACTGGATATATAAATTATCTTTAGGTTTTCTTATGGCTTTTTATCTTTGTGGTGTGTTGACCCTGACTGGATGCCAGGCACCCACCAAAGCTGCTCTGCACTCTGCTGCTCAACTGGGCAGGGGAGAGAAAATATAATGAGAGGCTCATAGGTTGACATAAGGACACAGAGAGATCACTCACCAATTACTGTCATGGGCAAAACAGACTCAACTTGGGGAAACTAGCTTAATTTATTACCAGTCAAATCAGGGTAGGATAACGAGAAATAAACACAAATCTTAATAAACCCATCCCTTATGTCTTTCCAGGCTTGACTACTCCTGATTTTTCTACCTCTTCCAGAGCAGCCTGGGGAGATAGGGAATGGGGGTTGTGGTCAGTTCATCACATGCTGTCTCTGATGTTTCTTCCTCTTCACACTCTTT
>NW_009923767.1:18485-19272 GCF_000696875.1 Nestor notabilis
CCTGGGGTCCCTGCCATGGGAGACAGTCCTCCATGAACTTCTCCAACCTGAGTCCTTCCCACAGGCTGCAGACCCAATACAATATTTCATTTGTATCAGCTATGGGCCTTGCAAATCACCTTCGAGGAAAATTTAAAGCACAAACACAAAGGTATGGCACTTCCAAGTTTCCAAGATCCGTTGGTTTGCATGACTGCAAAAAATACTTTCAGAAGAGTATTTACAACTGTGATTATGTATTTAATTATGGAACACACAAACATAAAACTCAACAATGATTCAAATAAAATTAGTGTTGCAGTTTTGTATCTGATTTGGAGATTTTAGTTGTCTGCTTGCCTGGCTTTTTATAAACTTGATGTGTACCTGCAGAAAGATGCTCATAGCCAATTAACACAGTGTTTTTCATAATACTAATGATCAATTGGTCTAATTTTGAAGGAAAGAATAGAGTTCATAAAAGAGTAAATCCACTTACTGACAGTCTAGGTGGCTGGTAGGCCAGAATATCAAAACAGAAGTGTTTGAAAGTGCACTTTCACTTCTCCTTTAATGTAGCATTGATATATGCTTAATCTTTTATTCCATACTCTTTATATTTATGACATTTGATGAAGTCATTCAGTGGTCACTAGGAATGTAAGATTATGGGTTATTTTACATTTATTGAGCTCAGAAGAATGAATTAAAATAAATTATAATTGGACAATTATGTGTAGTATCTTGGCAATAGTTTGTCCTAATAGTTTTAAGGTAAACCAATTTGGTGGCCTTCTATGATGGGGCT
>NW_009923768.1:0-243 GCF_000696875.1 Nestor notabilis
GGTCTGAGCCCCATAGATGTGGGTCTAACCCCCTCCCCAGCCTCATAGATGCGGGTCTGAGTCCCATAGATGTGGGGCTGAGTCCCCCCAGCCCCATAGATGTGGGTCCGAGCCCCACAGACGGGCCCCCCCCACTCACCATCCACCACATCCGCCTTCTCCACGTCCCCCCGGGCTCGAGGGTCCCCACTGGGGCCCCCCCCATCAGCATCCGACACGATGGTCACCTGGGGGGCACAATGG
>NW_009923768.1:456-941 GCF_000696875.1 Nestor notabilis
CCCAGTGTCACTTATGGGGGTCCCAGTGTCCTATAGGGGGTCCCAGTGTCCATTATGGGGGTCCCAGAGTCCCATAGGGGGGTCCCCTATGGGGGGGTGTGTGTGTTCTACGCCCCATAGGGCTGTCCCACTGCCCCACAGCGGGGTTCTCCGCCCCATAGGGCTGTCCCATTGCCCCATAGGGGGGGTTCTCTGCCCCATAGGGCTGTCCCATTGCCCCATAGTGGGGGTTCTCCGCCCCATAGGGGGAGTTCTCTGCCCCACAGGGCTGTCCCATTACCCCATAGGGGGGGTTCTCTGCCCCACAGGGCTGTCCCATTACCCCATAGGGGGGGTTCTACACCCCATAGGGCTGTCCCATTACCCCATAGGGGGGGTTCTATGTCCCATAGGGCTGTCCCATTGCCCCATAGGGGGGGTTCTCTGCCCCATAGGGCTGTCCCATTGCCCCTATGGGGGGGTTCTATGTCCCATAGGGCTGTCCC
>NW_009923769.1:0-281 GCF_000696875.1 Nestor notabilis
AAAGTTGCAGAATTTAAGGTGACAGATACTGGAAGAGTGACATCACCCTGCTCCTGCAAAACGACCTGGTATTTAGCCAGTCTGCTAGGAGAGAGTCAGTGATATCCCTTGTTTCCTAATAGGGAGATTACAACATGGCTGTAATGGTCACTATTGACCCTTGTTTTTCTCTTCAATTCACATACCTGTTCCTCCAGAACTGAGGTAGATTTCCATCCCACTTTTTCATGTCTTCTCCATGATCCCACAGGTAAAACCATAGGGTGCCCCATGTCATGTAA
>NW_009923770.1:0-12925 GCF_000696875.1 Nestor notabilis
GTTGGAGGGGCAGGAAATGTTAGTGTCCTTCCATGAAATGGTTCCAGTTCAGTAGGAAAGCCCAGCTTGATCTTGCCTAAATGTGTGGACAGAAGATGATGTAAAGAAGATCCTCAGTGTGTTATTAGGCACTGGGATACTTGTAGAAGGGAAAGGCTATGCAAATCAGTTCCTTGTTTTCCTAGGCTGCTGACACAAAGCACTGAAGAGATTTGGGGGCGATGTTTTATATTAGAAACTTTGGGAAGGAAGAGTTGACAGTTGCAAAAGGGTACCAAGGTCACCCAAAGGCATCTGGTAGGACTGTCAGTCAGTAACACAAAGGCAATTTGGCAAGTGTAGGGTAGGACAGAAAATTGAGCTGTGTTGGAGAAGGAATAGATGGAGGTCACAGTTGAATTCTCGAAAAGTAACAAGGTTACAGATGTGAACTACATCAAATTAGGCACAGGGCCAAAAGAACACCTTAGAAATGCTGGTATGCACAAATGCTTACAAAACTTTGTATAATTTCTGAATTTAAACATACGCCAAGTCAGCAAAATTTACAGGAGGAAAAAAAATGGCACATATCGAGGGCTATGTTAATTAGAGGTCTTCAGCAGACAGTGAATATAATCACCTCTATATATCGGAGCCTCTCTTTCCAGGATATTGATTTCCTCTCTCCTCCTGCGTTTGTGTGCATGTCCCCCACGTTTTCTGTGTTCAGGAGTATTCAGCCCATGGGTAAAGTTTCTTTTGTTTCTCACTATTTGTTTTGTCACCTCTTTTCCTGACTGCTAACACAGGCTTTGCCAGTAGTTTGAACGTCAGTGATTGATATTGGGGGGAAAAAACCTAGAGGTTGCTAACGTATTAAAAAAATACAGGGCATCTTCTTACTTTGTTACTAAACTGACTTCAGTGCATAGTAGTGTTTTCTTACACCAGCTGAAGACCTGTCTTTGTAGGGGCCACTGGTTTGTAAAATGTGGTGGGAAGTGTTTCAAGAACAGACCTTTATGGTATGTTGAATGGACAAACAAATCAACCAACCCGCTCCTTGGTACAATGTGACACAAAATGAAAAACAAAGAGGTAAGAGAAAACAAAGCTATGATCTCAATGCTGGAGTGTACTCATGTAGTAGCAAAACTACGGCTGTTTCCATTCTGGTTTGTTGTGGGTTTTGTTTGGCTTATTGTTTATTATTTCCTCCTGTGGGTACTCAGACTCTGAAAAAGTCTTTAAAACTAAACCAGCATGATCTAAAGTGCTCCTCCCGACTAATTAACCTTAATCTGGTGATATGGTCAGTGTTCACAGCACTGAAATTCATCAGTGCAGGTGTGTACACAGCTAGAGATGGGCCTGATCCAAACCCCAGATCTGAGCATATGTATGTTTTGGGGAAGTGAGGTGTATGGCACAGCCTTCAGGTCTGACTCTGTCTTTGTTGTGAGCTCAGGTAAACCTCAGATCCAAATCCAAGCAGAATCTGAGCTGCTTTTCCCCCACAGTGTTATATTAGAAATGCTGGACTGTGGCAGCAGGGATGAATTGGATAACAAAATCATGCAGACAACAAAGCACTTTGCTTTAACACACGAACACCTTGGAATTCAATCTAGCTGAAACTTTGACATGGCTACAATGGTATTTCTACACAAGACTGCTCACTGAGCAATTATGCATTGCCACTTCTTGGCTACATTATGAACCTTGATACTCACAAGGATAATGCAAAAAATATGGACTATAATGTGGGTGTGGAATAGCTAGAGAAGACATGAAAGAGATTGCAAGAGACATTTCTGTGTAATGTTCTCATTCATTGGAACTAGTTAATTTCTGGAGGAATGGTTTTCCTCTCGATTATATGACAGCAAGGTTTTAGGGAGTACTGACACATTACACTGGAGTTGGCTGTGCTGGATAAACCAAGAACTGCTCCTGACTTTTATTGTGTAGAATTGAGCAAATTGCAGCAAATGGAGTACTTGGTGAAAGTTTTATGCATGCAGACAGTTAGCTGACAGCCCTGCCACTCCCTGGATTTTTACCTCTGGGCTACAGTCTAATGGCAGTAGCATATGAGGATATTTGCAGGTCTTGTTGTCCTGTCAGGTATCCCACTGTAGACTATTGCACTGGTCCTCTTGCCCTGTTCTCCAAGCCTGTCCTGTCTCCAATTTCCCTTGTTTCTAGTTCAATTAAGTTATTTGGTGACGCAGACTGTGTACTTTTGCCATATGTATAAGTATGCCACATGTTTGCACTTTTGCCGTATGTATGGGCCTATGTTCTTCAGTTATTTCCTCCAGTATTTCTTGACAGAGTTGTATTGTGAATTTTGGACTCATCTACAGACGTCTCTCTAGTTTTCCTTTAGGGAGTCGATAGCATTCGAAAGGTGTCAATTGCTTATAAGTGCTATAGGAGTAAATCCATGGAATAAGGTCATTGGAAGCGGACAGCTGGAAAATCATAAGGAAAAAGAGAGAAGACAGGTTTCTCCCTAGGTAACTACTTGCACTATCATCCACAGTGCCTGGGGCTTCTAGCCCTTTGTGCTGAGCACCGAGCTGCAGTGCTGCCTAGTAAAGATTAAAAAAGAGTTTTCCTGTAAACTCCAGAACAGTATGTGCCAGCAAGCGTGTGAATGTTAAACCTGATGGATTAGGAACACAGGTACGTGTGCCAGTAGCTATGCATGGCATGAATTTTAATACTTGTAGTTTCTACTTTTTAAGCAAAGCGTGTGTGAAGGGATGTGCAAGGTCTTTTTCTAGCTGCTGCACTAAGGTGTTGTTTTGCACGCTGTGCATGGTTATAGCATTACTGAAAAAGGTAACTGATACGAGTCAGATAGGATTTGTCATTTGTCTGATACTCTAACATGTCAGTGCTATAAATGGTCTAAAGCCTCATGAGCTTGGAGGAGTGTTCAGATTTGTGAGGCCAAACTTTATTAAGCCTCTTTTCCAATTTGTTCCTATAGTCCAGTGATTTGTGATCCCCCAAGAAGCATGCAGACCAAACATGAGAAGGCCTATAAAGATAGAGAAGCATGGACCTGAAGCTGCAACGTTATGTAGTTTAGGGAGGAAAAAGTTGGGGGAGGCTGGTCCTGTTGCTGATTTTCTCAATGCAAAGGTTCAACTTCCTTGACAAATGATGGACACTACCTCCAAAATTGGAACTCCGATCCCAAAGGGGCCCTGTGTTATTATAACATAAAGAATGGTTATTAAACTGTCAGAGGGTTAATAGTTTCATCTTAATAATCTTGATAGATGGTGCACATTTCGCTAGTGCTCCAAAAGCCCACAATGAGCTTTAAAATATTTTACTATTGGCTTGCCCTTCATTTCCCAAGGAAGTCTAAGGAGAAGTCTTCTTGCTAATAAATTCTTTATCATAACTTAGCTGGTTTTCCCCTTATAGAAGGGAAATATATCCTTTGCTCTGCTCTCTGATTAATTGGTCTAATTTTATCAGGAAAATTAAATTCTCTTCTTTATCTAGGAAGTTATTTAAAGAGGTCTGAGTAAAATCCCAGCCCATGAGCCTGATGACTTTATTAACTTATTACTTTTTAAGTGATTTCTGTCTGAAGGATTCCTTTCAACTTTGAGGGCCATTTTGTCTTTTGTTCTCAGGATTTCAGGATGACAAATGGGATGTCAGATATGACTTACTGTAAGACCTGAAGGCATTCATATAAGGTAGCTTTTACCCTTACCTCAAAATGCTCTATATGAGGTAACCTGTAAAGCTGGACAATTTTGATGGCCAAAACAAATATCTCAACAGCTTTACAACAGTCAAAGAAGCCACATTTGTAACAGAAGCAATTCTTAAAATATCATTGATCATTCAGTGAGAACGAAAGTTCCAATAGGATATGGGTGTGTATAAATATGCATGGGAGTCGATCCCAGTCATGGAAATTCCAGTATACAACTAAAGATTAAAACAGAGGACAGGCAATTTCAACACAGTACAAGCAAATGCTTTGTTTCTCTTTGTTTATACTTGTATCAGAAAAGGAACATGTCCCCAGATGTGCAGAGCTGGCAAAGATGAACAAGCATCTCGATTTGTATATATCTTTTGTATTTTCCAAAACTAATGTAGGCTGAATCCAGCAACCAGGTGGAGGCACTCTGTTAATCAATTTACTCTATTCTAGACTCATCACTGATGAAAAAGGCAACCGTTTGCATGAGGTAGGACTATGAAGGATATAAATCTCTGTGCTTTAGATCACAAGCCAATTTGCAACAGCCTGTGTTCAGGTAGAAATGTTCTCACAGGTTTATAGTATTGTGAAATTATGTTATGGAACTTCTTGTGCCTTCTGGTAGTGACTGACTGACATGATAGTTCTGCTACAAGGGCAGCACTTTTGTCCTGACAATTTTTCCTGCACACAGCTCCTAAACAAGATGGGAGATTACAGTGACATGCCCAGTGAAGTGAATTGAATATTGTGTTTCCTGGTTTAGCTGCAAATGGGCTTGTTGTTATCTCCTTGGATCTCTACGCTTGTGTTATTATTCTTTCAATGAGTATTTCAACACACATACACTGCTGGTGGTTAGAGGAGAGTTACTGGAGTTGGCAGCTTGCTACCCTTTTATACAGAATCACCATGGCATTCCAAATAACTCAGTGGTAGGAAAACATTAGTGTAGAATGGTTGAGGTTAGAAGGGACCTCTGAAAGGTATCTAGATACCTCTGCTCAAGCAGGATCACCTACGCAGGCTTTCTAGGAACATGTCTGATGGCTTTTGGATGTCCTCAAGATAGGACACTCCACAACCTCTTTGGGCAACCTGTGACAATGCTTGGTCACTCTCACAGTAAAAAAGTGTTTCCTGATGTTCAGATGGCACCTTGTGTGTTTCAGTTTGTGCCTTTTGTCAGCAGGCATTGCTGAAAAGAGCCTGGCATAATCTTCTTTACACCCTCCCTTCAGGCTGGTATAAACAACAAGTAGTTGGATGGTAGTAGGATGAAAGGAAGCAGCTTCGGGTTGCATCAGGGGAGGTTTAGATTGGATATTAGGAAAAAGTTTCTTCATTGAAAGAGCTATCAAGCACTGGATCAGGCTGCCCAGGGAAGTGGTTGAGTCCCCATCCCTGGAGGTATTTAAAAGATGCGTGGTACTTAGACATATGATTTAGTGATGGACTTGGCAGTATTAGGTTTATGGTTGGACTTAATGATCATAAAGGCCTTTTCCAACCTAAATGATTTTAAGATGCTATATTCTATTATATACATTGATTAGATCTCCCTAAGCTTTCTCTTCTCCAGGCTGGGCAATCACAGACTTCTCATCTTTTCCTCATAATGCTTCTGGTGCTCCAGTTCCTTAATCATTTTAATGGCCTTTCACAGTTCTTCAGTAGCTCCATATTTCTGTTCTACTGGAGAGCCCAAAATGGGACACAGCACTCCAGGTGTGGCCTCACCAGTGCTGAGAAGAGCACTGGTCTACAGGGTTGTTCCTTCCCACTTGCAGGAAATTCCTCCCCCAGTACAGGAGAGAGATTCATTGGTAGCTGATCAGGTTTTTTTCAGTTCTTCACACAAGACATTGAGGGATAATTCGCCATTTACTAAAGCAGAGTAAGTTATGACAGTAATGCAGACAACAGCATACTGTAAGGTAATATATGCTATAAAGTTTGGAGGAAGACATTAAAACATATGTGAAAGCCTTTTATTGATTGCCTAGAAAGGGGATCTAGAGATAAAAAATAGCTACAGAAAAGGAAGACAGAAAATACAAATGCTACAGAGTTCTGTTCTTGGAGACTCCTCATTTATGGTTCATTGCTTTCTTTCAAGTTTTAATGCTTTACAATAAATCAGATTAAACACTCAATATTTGTACATAATAATTTGAAATGTATTCTTTTATAAGATTAGATGTATGCTAGAGCATGGAGAAGGCTGTCCATTGTTTTTATTAGTAGGTTTGATATAGATTCAGCGGTCAGGCATAACTATATATGATATAAACTTGAGGGGAATATGGTGTGGGAATGGCCATGGTGCCACCTCCTTATCTGTAAGAAAAGTACCCTGAAATATCCTAAACCTCACAAAGCACCAAGTCTGGACAAGTATCTTACAGTGAAAGATGACACAAACCAACATGTATTCTGTCCTTCACTGTCAACATGATAACTCATAAGCGTTCTTTTTCTCTGCATCTTCCTCCTGTTATTATCACCCTGTCTGAGCTAAATGACCTGTGACAGATGACAAATGTAGGATAGTTCATGGACAAATATCACACTCAAAACTGGATATATTGTGAGAGTAACCTGCTATGCTGATGCTTAACACTAATGCAAAAGAATTCTTCAGTCTGGGACAAGTTTCCAGGTAGTTAATGCAATTAAGCACAGGATGAATCCTCATTGTGTTGGGCTTTTTTGATTGGAAAGGTTGGTTTCTGTGACTTTGTATGGAAGGTATCAGCAGTGGGAACTGACTGGTGAAATATGTGATGTCAAATCAGGCTCCAGACTACACTAAACATAATATAACCTTCCTGACTTTCGTGTTTGATTCCCTGAGGTTTTGGAGATATTTCAAATGTTGATCTTCAGTGTGGAAGTTGGATGCTTG
The DNA here is from genome assembly GCF_000696875.1 of Nestor notabilis. Taxonomy (NCBI): domain Eukaryota; kingdom Metazoa; phylum Chordata; class Aves; order Psittaciformes; family Psittacidae; genus Nestor; species Nestor notabilis. Next base: position 6,636 of record NW_009923770.1, read on the forward strand.
CCTTTTAAACCAAGGTTGCAACAGCATCTTTATTTGGAACGGAGCTTTAAAAATATGCTTGAATGTTACCCTGTTGTGGAATGGTGCTAAGTTTCTTTACCTTAAAGGAAGGGAAGTGAAGGGGAAAGGGTAGGGCCATATGTAGTCTTAAAATACAGAAAAGGCATCTATGAAGAGGAAAGGAGCAGTTGTCTTTGTACTTGTGGTGGATAGCTCAGGAAACAGTGGGATTTATACTGCACCAAGAAAGACTGATCTACACAAAAGGCCAAAGCTTGTTTGTGTGGGTTGTTTTCTGGGGGGTTGGGGGCAGTGTTATTGTTTAAGATGAGCTTTATGGAGCAAAGAACAGTTTGGGAAGTCTGTCATGAATGGCCTAAATATAATGGTCCTGTGTTGGTACTGGCAGGGATGAAGTCAATGCTGCTTAAAGTCCCTTCCAGCTATATTGTTCTATAAGCCTGTGCCACCATTGGAGCTGGGCACATATTAAATTCACTGTCAGTTGTGTTTTTCTCCATGGAAGGTAGCATTGTTTGCTCCTGCAAACAGAACAGAAAACGAGTCCTTCGTGTGAGGCCACCTTTTATTCTTTTGCAGGACATTAGTCTGGTGGCAAGCTGCCATTTTCTAGGAGCACTTGACTAACCCAAAAGTAGTACATCTTAGTTGCAGTCCCTGAATTTTGTAACCCTTTCTGTGTAGTTGAAGTGTTACTCACAGTTACTTATAGACGAGGCATATTTTTTTTTTTGTTCAGCTCTTATTTTTATGTGCTACTTTCAAGCTCTGTGCGGGTTAGGTAGATTTGTTCCTTAAACTGATGCTATTCTCTCCTCTCCATGTAAAACCAGCATTTGTTTTACTGCTGATGTCCCACGTGGCTCTGGGATGGGAGTCTCTGATGCTAATGGTGTAGCTCCTTTCTGTCAGATATGATTGGAACAAAAATGGCCTCAATTTAGTTCTGTTTCCTTCTTATCATTCCATGTAAACATTGTTTAAATTTGGGGTCAGGAGAGTGATTCATTTAAAAGCAACGATAACAGAATGAAAGGATAAGGTAGCTTATAGACAAAGTTGAGGCATTTTTACTCATCCTGTCCAAGGAGCTTGGGACTGAAAGATGTTGCACTCTCCAGCTCCTCCTTGAAATCAGGTCTGTTTTATGAAATTCTTATTCATTTATACGTTTGTTTGTTTGTTAATTCTGTGTCTGGCAACTCAGTGGTTGTTTCTGGGTGTTTTTTATTTTGACCTGCAGAATTCCTTGTTATTATCCTTCTTGAAGTAATTTTCTCGAAAAGAATGCAAGACGTGCACTTTCTGACAATTTTTAGCAGCTTGTCAATGCTAATCCCAAGAATCATGTTGTATCTTGTCTCTGACAACAGCATCAAATTACAAATTGCTTTTACAAGAAATTCAAGATAGCAAGTGAATACTTTACAAAGCAACTTGGGCTTTTACTGAGCAGAAGTGGTTTGCTTTGCCATACGTCACTTCAACAACTGAGCTCAGCTGAGGTTGGCATGGATTTTCATTGGGAAGATAAAGGTCTCCAGCTCTGGAATTCATTTTCTCTGAATCTCACTTTCTTTTGACCAAGCCTATACCAAATGGCCAGTGCTGTGTGGCTCATAGCTCTGTTGGTCAGTGGTTTGTATATGTTTTACTTTTTGTGTGTAAGAAGAAGGGTTTATGTGCTAAGGGGGATAAATTCCCCCATACGTTGGCATGGTCTCTGTCCTCCAGTGATTATCTATGTTTCAGGGCTGTGAGGAGGCTGTAAAGGCTGTCTAACTGCCTGGCTCAAGATCCTCTCGGGTGCAGGAAACTTCAGGCATTAGACTCCATCCAGCTATTTTGTGTCAGTGGGTATCAGAAGTGTTTGGACCATGGGCAGTTGGGAGAGACGAACGACAAGCATAATGTGGAGCCACTTCAAAGGTTTGGAAGAAGGTACATAAACAACACCTTGTCTCCTTCTTGGGACTGACTGCAGCTGAGCTAAACTTACAGTCCTGGACTGCTGTAGTTAGGTGTATTTTATATTTGCTGTGCCCAGCTGTTGAAGGACTGTAACCAGTGGGATTTGGAATCTGATCTATCTGTCATTGTAGAAAACTGGGATAATGCATGTTAAAATGACTGACTGTGATCTGTTCAGAAATAGCCTGGAGTTGATACAGTTTTTGTAGAGCACCTGGTAAACTGGAAATGTAGTCATCTTGAATGCACAGCCACTGGTGTTCTCACTAGCAAAAGTCGAGTGGGGAAGAGAATATTGTCCCCTTCAGGTTACTAAATCAGATCACAGAATACCACATGTGACTACCTAAGCATCTTTGTACAATACAGACAGATTATGGGCAACTTCAGCTTGAGTGATGTACACTGACTGTGTCATGCAGCCAGTAGTGAAATTTTGTTAGAATTTCTGAAATGCCAGAATTTAAATTTTTCTTATGTGTTGCACTCATTTTTGAGTGCAAACTGCATTTTTGTACTTCAGGATATGTTAAATAATATTAATCTTTAGCCTGTTAGATGGCAAATACATAGATACTACTAGTTATTGCTTATGGAAACTCAGAAAGGACAAAGAAGCTCTATGAATGGTAGCAACTGCCCTGGCCTTCCTCAGAGGCTGATTTCTCGAAGCTGAGGAGAAATAGATGGAATTTGAAATGAAAACAAAATGGAAAACTGTGAATCAACACTCACTATTAAAAACCAACTTTCTTATACATTAAGATATCTCAATGCTACAATAAACCAGAATAATTTCAGGCAAAATCCCATTCAGAATAGAGAGGGAGTACTAACATATACCAGATGGAAGAAGGATACATGGCAGTCAAACTGATCATAGACGTTAGGGAGAACAGAAGATGGGGAAGACATCCTGTGCTGGCAGGGGTGACAGCAGCGTTTTACAGGTTAACATCTATAGAAATCCTAGAGAACATCAGAAATAAAATTAGGGAAATGGTAGAGATGTGTTGTACCAGGTGCTATTGGTGGGAAGGCTGCAGGGGAGCAGCCAGGGCTGCCTTGTGCCCCTCACAGCCAGTTCCAGATGGCTCTAACCAACCTGCTGTGGGGCACAGCTGAGGGCTCCGCAGCCACGGTGGTAATGTTTAGGAGGTTGTTGAATAGTTAACATCCAGGCTTGCTGATTTAAGGTGTCTTTTGTAAAAGATGCAAACCAGTTATGTGAAATCATATTTTCCATTCTCTATACGTTTTGGGTTACTGAGGAAATTGCAGAATTCCTATTTCAAGATGACATTGATGATATGGACAGTAAAATTATTGTTAGCATGATGTCTCTCTCAGGCTCAGTATTGGGCAAATGATGCAGAGTTGGTTTATTCAGAGATGATAGAGTTAGATAAAAATAAATGCTAGTAGAGGTGAGTTTTTGGAGAAAGTCAGATTTATAGCTTTTTGATTAAGGACTTCGTTGATATCCATGAAGATATAATAGACACTGATGAGTTTGATATAATCTTGTGGTTGCTTAAAGATGTAGCATTCTTTGGGTTTGTCAACATGCCTTTAATTTATTGAGAACTTGCCAGATGAGGAACTAGCTGTCAGTGGGAAGACATTACCCAAAACTGGAGTGGCACTATTGGTTCATTTCAGTGGCCCATGCCAGGTCCATAGTGTTTTACATCCCCAGCCATCACCTAAAAATAAATGCACTCTTAAGTTGCATAAAACTTGTAGGTGACATAAAGGGCATCAAAATTTTAAATGCTGAGAACAAATGGTGGTCTTGCAGATGCAGATCACCACGAAGCTGGGCTCCACTCAAACAAAAGTCACATTCAAACAATATGGATTTTGATCAGCCAAGTGTAAAGTACCACTGTTTTACAGACAGTGAACAGTGGTGGGAGCTTTGAAGTGAGGAACTGAATCTGCACAAATCGGGAAGGGTTTAGGTGGTGGCAGGAGGGAATCTCAAGCCTTCAATGCAAGGTTGTGTCAAAACAGCCTGCTGATGTCTGGTGCTGTCAATAAGATATTAAAGAAAATGAGGGGAAAAAAAGGGATTTCATTTGCATAGTGCATTGGCAAAGACTGTTGAAACACTTAGTTCTGGAAAAACTGTATTTTATGATCCAATGTTAAAAAGTACAGTGTGGAAAACGGGTTGCAAAGTAATCCAGATACCGGAGGTGCCTTTTGCAATGAGAAATGCAAAACCAGTTCAGTTTGTGTAGGTATCTAAAAGATGACTTTGAGACGACTTGATTGCAAAATATAAGTGCCTTGATTGCAAAATATGAGTGCCTTTGAAGAGAGAAAATACCAGGTAGTAATGGGCTCTTCAGACTAGCATAGAAAGACACAGCAGATCAGTCACTGGAAGCTGATGCCAGACAAACTAATATGTGGCCATGAGACACAGTTTTAACTGTGCGTGGTGTTGTCAATGGTACAAACTCCCAAGGGAAATGTTTGGGCTCTGAGTTGCTGATTTTTGAAATCAAGACTAAATGTATCTCTGGAAGACATTGTTTAGCAGTAGAAATGTTACTGGGCTTGTTTCATTGGTAACTGGGTAAAATTTAGTGGCATGTGATACACAGGAGGTCATTCAAAATGGTAGTAATGGTCTTGTCTGCCTTTAAGCTCTATGAATAAATGTTAAAGTTAAGCTCAGCTCCTTCATTATGTGCAACTGGCTGTTCGTATTTTATTCTCATACAAGCCTTACTTTATAGCCTCCAATATTTGTACCCATGAATTGAGAAGAGGTGACTCTGCAGTTACTTATGAGCCAACATGCGGTTTGTTTGTGAGCAGGCCAGCTTGACCTGTGAGTGCTCAAGGACTGCCTTGTGCCCATTGGTTTTTGATAACACCCACTACTGTGCCTTTAAGTACCACGCAGCCCAACCCCCTGTGTTTGGGACATCAGCACAGCTAGCTTTTATCACTTGCCTTATTATTGCCCAGAGAAAGGAGCAGAAAATGCCACTCAGCAAGGCTGTGAGGCCATGAAATTGTGTTAAGCAGCACTCACGAAAATGGCTGGATCTGCTATTTTAGTGCAAGTGTCTAAATGTTTTTGAAATTGTAATTTTCTTGTGCTGTTATGTGTAAAGGTGACCCCTCTGTCTTGGGCCCTTGGCAGTTTGCTCCAGACAGCTAATCAGCTTGATTCATTTGGCGGGGTGGTCAGTCAGCACCTTCTCTGCAGCGGTAAAGCAGGATTGAGCTCTTCACTGATTTGCAAGGATATAATGGCATCTACTAGAAATGCAGAACTTTCTGGAGATGCATTAGGGTTTTATTTTTGTGGCAGCTATATACTTAGCAGGGGCGCCAAGATTATAACCCCTGTTCGGCTTGCTAGGAATAAGATAGGACAATGTCACCTGAGGAATCCTGAGCTCCTGCTGGAGAGACAGTCCCGAGTGAATGCATTTCTGCAGTCAGCTCTCTTTCTATCTCGCTTTCGTCTCTGATTTAAAATTGCAGAACGGAGCAAAGTGTGGTTTGAGATGTTTGGTTGTTACTGCGTTTGGCCACATGATGGCACACATCAGTCAAATGAGCACTACAGTATTATCCGAGGACCTACTGTGAACGGAGAGGACTTAAAGACTCCTGTTTGGGGCTTGGTGGTCAGGGTTTATCTTCCCTAGCTTCTGTTTTGATCCGCAATTTACCCTGATCACAGCGAGGGACGGTGGTGGTGTGTCATCCACAAGCTGAAAAAATACTGCAGAAAAGAAGAACAAGAAGGATCTGAAGCAGGAGCAAACAGCATGTCTGGCAAAAAAGGAAGTCGGCTTTCAAAAGGGGCTGGTAGCAAGAAAACTTGGTTTTTCTGGTTGTGTTCTTTTGCGTTGTTATGGTTTTCTCTTCAAAGGATCAGTAAACATCCAGGAATCGGGAAACCCTTTTTATTTTTCCTGATTATAGAAGAGAAATAATGTGTTGTACTTCCTTTGAGAGGTGAGGAGGGCAGCTTATAAATAAAATATTAGTGACTAATGCTTTTCACCTCTTCAGTGCTATGGAGATGGCTGGTGAAAACATCTAAGTCTACTATAGGATCAAAGTGATCTAGTGGGGTATCAGTAACTCAAACAGTGTTTAATAAATATCAGCCTCAGAAGTTACTATGAAATTCATACTTAGTTTATTACAGCTTCAGAGATGTTAGTTCCTGCATCCTGCATTTATTTCTCCTATCTATAATTACTAATAAAACAGCAAAAGCTTGTTGGTTCCATCGCTCTCACCAGTTTTTTATATATATA
>NW_009923771.1:0-220 GCF_000696875.1 Nestor notabilis
CACCCGCCTCCGGCCAGTAAGCCCCATCACAGTGATGCTGTGCACCTAAACCTGCCCCCAGCCCTCCCATAACAGGGGACAGTGCCACCTGTGTGCTTTTGGGGGGGCTGAAGGGTGATGAGTGGCCTTGGTACCACTTCTCTCCTATCTCCGCAGCTCCGTGCGCCACCGCCACCGCCCGGCAGAGCACCCGAGCCTGACCCCGCGCTGACATTCACCT
>NW_009923771.1:353-909 GCF_000696875.1 Nestor notabilis
GGTCCTGCATTCCTCTACAGCAAAGGGCATCCTCACAGCCCCTCTATTGGGGTGCTCAGTGCTAAGGCTGGGCCCCATCTCAGCCACCTCTTGCCTCTGCCCCTTCCTCCTGGCATCGCCCATGCTCTCCCAGTGCAGCCCTGGTTCCTGGGGGGGCTGAGCCCTGGGGTCATCTCCCCACAGGCAGGAGTGGGCACTGGGGGCTGTGCCCCAATAAAGCCAGTTGAGACTCTCCCTTCAGCAGCTTTAATGGTTTTTAGCTTGTCTATGTACAGTGCGGTTACACACCAAAGCTCGCCGCGGGCACAGGAGCTGCCCGCTGGCCTGGCTGCAATCCTGCCCCACCGGGCCAGGCTCCAGCCCTTCCTGTGCTGGGATTGGGGTGGAAGCTCCTCTCTCTGCCTCATCCCCCAAGGACCTGGCCGGGTCCCTCGCCGGTGCAGGATGTGTGCCTGTGCCCATTCGGCGTGGCAGGGGTGCCCGGGGGGCCTGTGCTCTGTGGTGAACGTGCTGGGTGGGATGTGGGGTGCTGCCCCTCACCCTGGGGGAGCTCAAG
>NW_009923772.1:0-200 GCF_000696875.1 Nestor notabilis
GGCTCTGCCCCGCCAGGGGCGCATCGGGTCCTGGGCTGGGACTCGCAGCGTCCCCCCCTGGTGTTTCCGGCTCTGTTCCCCCTCCGGGGCGGCTGAGCGGGACGCGGCAGTGCCGGTACCGGGAGAGGAGCCGGGCACGGGGGCTGGGAAGGCAATTCCAGAGCCTTGCCCGGATTAAACAGGCGAGGGATACGGCTCCC
>NW_009923772.1:232-34797 GCF_000696875.1 Nestor notabilis
CGGCACACCGAAACGGCTTCCTTTTCCCCTTCAGCGATTTTCACCAATCAGGCCAGTTTAACGCTGGGTCCCTAATGAAGGTCAGCCAGGAAGAAATGATTTCGATTACTTGTGAGCATGGTATATTCTTGAGCAAGAGAAAAACAAGATACGCAGTTACGACTGCTCTGTATCAAGAACCCAGCACCCTAAGTGCATCTTAAATGATGCTATGATCTTGTGCCACACCAGTGAGTCCAAGTGCAAGTCCAAGTGACTCGTGCAAAGGTCATGAGGAAGAGGAGGGCTGAGGGGAGGGCAGGAGGATATGAGAAGGGGCTGCTGCTCTGCTGCCCTGGAAGCTGTAGAGCAGTTCCCTCCTGCGCAGCTTTCTTTGCCCTATAATACTATTTACATATGTATTTGTAAATGACACTGCCAGGCCAGGTACCTTGCAGCAGACACAATATACATTGTTCTGCTGGTTAACATTAAACTTATCTTGGTCCTTTACTCCAGTACCAGCAGGCGCACACCATTGTCTTGTTAAACATTAACTGAGAAAGCAGCTTGAAAAACATTGTTTGGCTTCATTAAAATCTTAAAATGACACTTGATACTGGAATCTCCTTATTGCCCAGTTTGCATGTACTTCAGACATTAACGCAGACCAGGCTTTATCACTCTTACTTTCCCTCCAACAGAAATTATGTATTAAATTCTAGGTGCAGAGATCTTTACGCTGGAAACAAGGCTGGGGTGTAATGAATGCCATACAGCAAATTGGGATTTAGCTCCCACAAAGACAAGCCAGCTCTCCCCTGGGGGGAGCAGAGGCAGTCTCCCATGACTGGGAGAGCCTCGACATGAGCAAGAACACACTGAGGGTATGTTCACCCAGTTCTATTAGGTGTTGTAGGACACCCCAGGACATAGCTGAGGGGCAGTGGGAGCATCCTGGGGGTGTTACGCATGGAGAAGTAATGGGTTTAGGTGAGCTCCCACATAAGCCTCACTACACACTTGTGTGTGAACATAATGTGGCCGGGGAACTCCTGAGATACACTAATGAGATCCCTGGAACACACTGTCTGGGATGCTGGAAGGCAGACTGGCTTTTGCACCTACAAGACCAGTCCCCTTTGCACTTTTCTTTTGCTGATGTTTTTCTCCCTTGCTTTCTCCTGTTCCCTAACGTGACCTCCCATTACTAGTGGACATGGGAAGGGAGGTGGGAATCCTGTTCACCTGTGCTGCTGGAAACTGGTTTAGCAACATTTATCTCCCCTAGCCCTCTACACACCCGGCAGACTCAATGGCTCTATGATCAGTTTTTGTCTTTGCTATTTACTTTATTCCCTTCTGCTTGCCTGAAAGACACAAACCAGCAGGAAGGACTTGACCTTGCAGAGGACAAATGCAGAAGCTGGGCCTACACAGCATGTCAAGCTGCAGAGAAGAGGTGAACCATAAGAAGAGGAACAGCAGAGTGCAAGACCATTGCCCAGAGGACATGCTGTGGTTGCTTGTTCCCATTCTTGCCACCTCCTTCCACACAGTCTTTGGGTTAAACCTGTTGCAAAAGCCTTGTGAAACACGCCAATGTCTTGCACGATGCTTATGTGAGACTGCAGGTTGCAGCAGGGCTGGGCAGTTTTGCTGGCTATTGGTTTTGGCAGAGGTGTCTGCGGGACAGAAAGGATCCAGGGAGGAGACAGCCTTGTCCTCTATGACAGTGCCAGCTGAAGAAATTCTGGTTCATCCCCACGCTTCCACCAGCAGAATGTTTGTTCCTAACATGTGCAGTGCGCCTGCACAAAAATATCTTTTAGGACCTTGTGGGAAGATCCAGGATCGATATAACACCTCGAAATGAAAATGCTGCCTGGGAGGATGAAGTCACTCTGTGTGCTGAAATCCTAACACTTGCCTGGGACAAAGATCTTTCCCACCCATCACCTTGGCTGTCAGGGTTTTCTTATGACTCGCTTGATGAAAATTAGCAGTTTAAAAGTTCAGGACCATAGTTTCTTACAGGGACACAGTAGGCTTTAGAAGAAGGTATTTGTCTGCCCTGCCAGGGGCTGTGTACAGGCATCTGATCCAAATTAGATGAGTGCTGCCGGATCTGGGAGTGCATGGGCTGGAGCTCTGGATGGCAAACCGTGGTCCTGTGAGCAGCAACCCAGGCTGTAAAACCCTGTGAAGTCAGTCGCTGCCATGCGGGCTGGTCCAGGATGTGTCACACCCTTCTGACATGATGCTCATGAGCAGATCATAGAATGATAGAATGGTTTGGGTTGAAGGGACCTTAAAGCTCATCCAGCTCCAACATCTGCCATGGGCAGGGACACCTTCCACTAGAGCAGGTTGCTCCAAGCCCTCTGTGTCCAACCTGGCCTTGAATGCTGCCAGGGAAGGGGCAGCCACAGCTTCTCTGGGCACCCTGTGCCAGCGCCTCAGCACCCTTTAAAGCCATTGTCCTGTCACTACATGCCCTTGTCCTGTCCCTCTCCAGATTTCTTGTCAGCCCCTTTAGGTATTGGAAGACCGTTCTAATGTCTCCCCTGAGATGATGCAATGTCCCTTCATATCTTGCCAGCCTCGTCTGAGTGAATCTAAGCCCTGCACTCTAAAAACTGGCTCTGCCAAAGAGAAGTGTTGCTTGTTCATCTCTTCTTCCTCAGGACGTGTTCTGGTGTGCCTCCCGCTGACTTATGAAACCCTCCAACTGCTCCTTGTCTCAGTTGCCCTGTCTGGTGGTGAAATGGAGTATTACTGCCAGCATCTCCTCTCCCCCTCTTCAGAGGGCTGGGAAGCACCACATGCTAGCACAGTGCAGAAGGCTGGTACAGTGCTCACTGTGCCCTCACCCCGTGCAAGATAGTCCTGAAGCTGATGTGCTCTTCTGCTCACATGCCCCTGGGCTGTGTGTCCTTCCCAAGCTGCTGTCTGGTGCTGGGTCTCTGCACTCTGTCACACTCAGTGTCTTTTGATCTCTGCCTGCTTCATGCTCATCTCTCACTTCCACTCAGTAAAGTAAAGCAAGATTTATGCTGTAAGATAAGATAGGAAGGCTGTTATATTTGGGTAAGTGAAAATAAAACATGATCAAGGGGCAAGCTGATCACTAATGGAAAGAGAGCAGATGACCTGGCAAGGCCCTAGGCTCAAGGATTCCCATGTGAAGGTGCCAGTGGCGGGGGAACTAGAGCCACTCCTGCTACACTAAGGCAAGAAGGGCTTGGGATGTATCTCAAACATGATTGTTCCCTGCACTCCAGTGTGGCTGGTAGAAGTAGATTGTTTTTCTGTGCCTCAGTTTTCCTATCTGCAAGAAAAGGCTGAACACAGTCCCCTCCCTGAAAGTGTGGATTTCAACTCACCATTGCTTGAAAATGAGGTGAAGAAACTCAAGGGTGGGTGCTGTTGAAGGGACAACATCATTTGTACAGGAGAAAGCATGCAGCAGAGAACAGGACTGAGTTCAAAAGGCAGATGTGATCACTCTGTTGGTGTATTTCCAAGGGCTGGCACTGAGGCATTTGGGCAGACAGACCCTGGTTGTCTCTCCCTGGTTGCTCTCAAGGGAATGATTTAGTCCATTGCTCCTACAGCCATCAGAGCTGAGGGATGATAAGGAAATACCGTTACCTCTTTGATGGAGAGTGCTCGCAGGAGCTGAGGCAGGGCACATTCCAGTTCTGCTGACTCTGCTTCAGAGGTGTGGAAGCCACGGGAAACCAAGGCAGCAGCAACAAGCCAACAACAATACATCATTCCTGGGCTGACCTGACTGTGATTCAGCAGAAGACATCGATGGAGGCTTGGCAGAGCAGATGTGGCCTGCGGAAAGCTTACCTTTGCTTAGGCCACAGGGCCCCTGGGAGGTTTCTTCAGGAGCCCTGAGCAATGCCAGAGAGCCCTGCAGGCAGACTGGGAAGCAGGAGCACTGCAAGCTTTGTATGAAGTGTGGAGAAGGCATGGAAAGTGATCTATGTAGAGCCAGAGTAGCTCCCAGCCAGATAGCCAGGGGAATTCACCTGTGGACCTGTCATATTTGGAGTACCTGGTACCCACAGTGTTGATGCTCTGCAGAATATACTGGCTGCTGGGAGGTCAGGCAACAAATGCCATACTGCCTGTAGAGGAGAATTGTCCCTGAGAGGTGCTGTTTTAAAAGGTGCCTCACAGATGAGATGACATGTTCTTGCTGCAGTCCAGGCTCTCATGGCAGGGCCATGTGGATCCTGGCTTCTAAAGAGGCATGGTTTTCACCTCCCACCAGGACCCTCTGATGGGATGCTGGCCTTTGCACAGCTAAGGGGTGCAGGCAGAGCCCTCCTGTTTGGAGGATGTTAGGGCAGACCAGCACTGCTCTTACTATAAACAGGATCTGCTTAGCTGAACTAGTGCAGAAGAGCTTTAAAGCAGCCATAAATCAGCCTCAGAGCAGCCCTGGCTGGGTCTGGACCCTTGGGCAGATCTCTGCTGCCTCCCTGCATTGTAGGAGTGAGGAGCAGGGGCTGGAGATGACCCACTTTCCGCTCCAAAAAGACCTACCTGCAGGGACATTTGGCGGATTACTCAGCCATAACCATGGCAGGAGGCTGTGCCAAGCACAGTCCTCTCTGGATTTTGATTTTGTGCAGTGTTTCTCTGTTTGAAGCTGGAATGATGATAGGTTTTGGCTCTGGTTCTGGAAGAACTGTATATGACACATACCTGGAGCACAGACCTCCTCTGTCCGAGGGCCCTAAACAGTGCCTGTGTGAATCAATTCAAGCCCTGTGCCTGGTGTTGGAAGCTCCCTGGGCCACCAACCAAAGGGGTTTGACCCAAGCAGTAGTAAACTTCACAGGACACCCTCATCATGACCTGCCTACAGCCCTTCTGCTGGCACTGCCCCATGGCCAACCCTGACACAGGACCTGCTGAAACAGGAGCCCTGCAGAACTGTACCCTGGTGCTGGCAGGGCCCTGCCCTTGCACTTGTGAATCTCATTCACACACTATTTATACTCCATGGGTCAGCATGTAGGCGCCTCTCTCTATTAATAAAGGGCTATGCCAGCCCCCTTTAAGCCAGGTCTTCTGTTGCTGCAGCCTGACCTTCCAGATGCCTCAGCAGCAGTTTAGCAGCTTGAGGGCATAGGGAAAGCTCCAGTTTGTCTTTGTAGGTGTTTCTGTTCGTTTCTGACATTGTCTTTCCACCTCCCAGCAGTGGGACCCAGGTCATTCCAGCCTTGTCTGTGCTGGAGGGACAAGGCATGGCCACTGCTGCACTCGAACTCCCCTTTTCTGCTGTGAACATCACTGAGATGTTGCCACAGGGCTCGTACCAGGAAAACCTTCTTCTGCTTAAGACACTGGCACAGAGAGGTGATGGAGGGAGGGGTTGAAGCCTGAAATCCGTCTGGGAAGTACTGTGAGTAGCAGCTGAGCCTGCGGAAAACCCCAGTTGTAGAAAAGGCAGTTGAATGATGTTCAATGCCAGATGAGCCTGTTTAGGTGTGGAGGAGCTGGTGTGGGCTCTGGGAGGCTGTGCAGAGGGATTAGCTGCTCCCTGAGCAGCACACACCCCATTCAGCCCAGTTTCATGACCTGGGTGCCTGGGCTCTCTGCTCCAAAGGGACTTCTTTCCTTCACCTACTGTGGGAGTCCCTTTCCCTGCTCATGGCTCCCCCTGATGGGACCCTGTGCTTCCCAGGCTATTTAGGGTGCCCGGTCCCTACCCCTGACACAAGACTGGGAGGCTTCCTGCAGGAAGCCTGACTTGTGCAGCTCTGTTCCCTGTTCTTACACCTGCATTTCTCTCTGCTAAGATGTTTTATCCCTCACAGTGCCTGTCCTGTGTTGCACAGCCCCTTGTCCCACCTGAATTAATGGGATGACTGAAGCGATGGTTTGTACCAGAGTCTCTCCAAGGTGTCTGCTGTATTCTGATTAGTGGAAACAGGGCAAAGATTTTCCTCCACTGGTGGGAGGAGGTCATGGCTACAGGCACCCATGGACTGTAACAGCCACATGGATGTAGCTCCAGGGTCCCCAGACCTAGCTAGAGTGCCCTCACTACCCTGCACAGCAACCCAAGCCCTGCAGCTCACCACAGTAGGTTTTGGACTGTCCTTCCAGGGGGATTAATGCAGATTTGTGTTTGCTGGGAGTTCTGGAGGCATCTCCCAGTAGTGTCCTGACATTAAAACGTGCTCACAAAGAAAGCAAACCCTGGCTCCTCTCTTGTGGGACACGTGTAAGCCCTGGGCCCCATGCAAGGGCCTGTTTGTGATGTCCCGAAGCCCCAAACCCAGGCAGAGCTTTGGTTGAACCTTTTGTTTGGGGTTTATTGGGCTCACGAAGCCTGCACTGCCGTGGGGAAGCTTGGCGAGGGCTGCAGGGCTGGGCAGGTCAGTTTTCAGTCGCTCTGCTGTGAGCTCTCCTCCCTGTTGGGTGTGCTAACGGCCACAGTGGTGCAGGTGTCCTTGCATGGACGATGCTGAGCAGCCTCTGCAAGAGGTGCTAGAGCCTCTGGCATAGCTCAGCTCAGTGCACAGCCTCGTAGCTGTCACTGGCAGCATCCCTGTGTCGTACCGGGTTCCTCTCACAGACACCCGTCCGCTGCTCGAGTCCTGTGGCCCCACGGCCGGGCTGTCTCTGGCAGCTGGACTTCCGAAGGAGGGATGCAGATGTGTCACACAGCCCCTCCTGCCCCGGCTGCCGGAGGAAACCTCTGCCGCAGCCGGGAGCGGAGAGAGCACAGGCTTGTTGTGCAGCGCAGTGCACTGGCACCCTCTAGCGACATAGATCTGTATGTTCAGGGGCTGCCTGGCTGCCTCACCCTAACCCTTCCTGCCGTGCTGGTGCCGAGTGATGCTCTCCTCAAAGGCATTTTGGAGGCTTCACTTCTGCCGGGTGCCGGCAAAAACGCTTTTCCCATCCCTCTCAGCCCAGGAACAAAGCCAGCTGTGGTTGTCCCTGCACTTCTGGAGTGGGAGAGCTGCTGCCAGGCTGTGTAACCCTGCTTTCGGCCAAGATGTTTGTCCAGGTTAGCTCAGGAGGACCCTTTGTTCTGACTTGTCCTGCCCCAGAGACACTGGGAGAGTTTGGACCTTGGTGCCTGCAGGCTCCTATCTCTTTTTCCCAGCCCACTGGGACAAAGCCAGAGAGTGTGTGGCTGAAATGGGATCTCTCAACTTCATCCCAAACAATACTGAACCTAATGAGAAATAAGAGCAATAAGTAAGATTGCAGCCCTGGACTTCAGGAGAGCTAGCTTTGGCCTCTTCAGGGTCCTTCTTGGAAGAATCCCATGGGAACAGGCCTGCGAGGGAAGAAGGGTCCAAGATAGCAAGTTAATATTCAAGGATCACTTCCTCTGGGCTCAAGAACAGTGCATCCCTATTGGTAAGAAATCAAGCAAAGGGGGCAGGAGACCTGCATGGATGGGAAAGTGATGGGATAGGAGGGTAAAGAATGGGGTTAAGACAGAGATGGGGAGAAGAAGGGGATGGGAAAAGGGATGGGAAGGAGTCAGCTCTTGTTCAGAGAAGCACACGTTCAGACATCAGCTTGAGCTAGCTCAGCCACATTGGACACAAGCAGCCTTGGAAAGCACTGAATGTCTTTCTCCTCTGTTGTTATCCTAAGGGCTGTGCTGCTCAGCCAACCAACTGTATCAGCAGGATTTTATTTTACATTCATTTTTCTAATGGTTTGGTGGCCTGAAAACTTAAGCAGTGAATTGTGACCACTCAAGAGTGAGTAAAAATCCCTACAATGGATGTGCACTGCAGTGTGGGTCCAGGGTCAAGCCATTGAAATCACAATTAGCGAATGAAATAACAGTGGGTTTAGAGCTTCATTCCAGGAGCACTGCATTTCTCCTGAATTACAGGGTTTTTTTTGGCTGGTTTATGAGACATTTTCCCATGTCAAAAAGTACATAGAAATGGAAGAAGTGGTAGCTGATACAAACTAGTTTAACAATTAAAAGAGGAATTAAAACCAGCTTTGATTTTTACAGGGACAGTGTTAGGTGCTTTGGGAGGGACATGTGGGGGTGAGCAGGGGAAACCATAGCAAAACCCAGGGAAATGGGACAGTGGAGTTGCGCCCTGGCGTGGAGCCCAGGGTGATGCACATAGCCTGGGCAGAAAGGACACACAGAGAAGGATTCTCTATGAGGGATGGGAGTCCCACGAGTGCCCCCTCCCCAGCTTCTTGCTGGAGAGAACATCTGCAGAGAGCAGCAGCCAAGGAAGATGCATCAACCATGGACTGCAGTGGGGCAGGGAGTTCTGGACAGCAAAAGTCCATCTTTTGATTGTCTTCCAGTAGCTTTATCTTCCTATAAAGGCATGTGCTGCAGGGGTGCAGCCCACATGTGGTGGTGAGTGAGAGGCTGGTGGGTCACTGTGCAGTGGCTGCAGCCCCCCGTGCACCCCTGCCTCAGAGCAAAAGGGAGCCCTTGGGATGCTGCATCCCACTGGCATGCCCCTGACATCTGCCCAGGGTCCACGGGATCCCAGACTGGGGGATATTCCCCCTTAGACTCACTGTTGCTTTGCAGTTCCTTCCCTCTCAGGGAGCAGAAAGAGACAGTGTAAGCGTGTCCCTTGCCGGGGAAGCTGGGATGTCCTCGTGGTTAAAAATGCCTGTTCCGTGTTTAAGTAACTGGTCAGGCTGGATTTCAATCCCGTTGTGGCATAGAACACATTTTCTGATACATCCCCCTTTCCCTCTTAAGATATGTAGTAGAAATTAAATAGAACAGTGATGTGCAAGAGGAGTTTCAGGGAAAGCAGTGTTATAAAACCTGGCTCCCTGCAGTGTCTCTGAGGGCTTGTACTGCAGCTGAGCTCTCACTGCGGTCTCCATAGTGGAGGAGCAAGTTTAGGTTTTGTTCTCCTGCCTGGCCACCACTTTTCATGCAGCACAGGGAGCTCAATTACCCTGATACCTCCCACATCATGAGCTTTACTGAAATGGGCTGAAATAGAAATGTTAGTGGGGAAAGAGCGGGGCCGGAGGTGAGGGTACCACTGTGAGCATCCTCAGCTGAGGCGGCTCTGCTGTGGGATGGAGCTGTGGAGGATGAGCTAACACGTGGGCACCAAACTAGGCCAAGTGCTTGGCTCCCGGGGCTGTCCTGGCCCCGAGCAGGAGCAGAATCAGGGACATGCTGATGAATTTGCTGCAGAACCTGTCACTGAAGTGGGACGGGCGGTGCTGTGAGTGCATGGGGTCTTAGGAGAGCTGGAGCTGTCCTGGTATTGGTGCAGATATCCCAGCGGAGATCCCATGGGGATATTGAGCTGAACGGAGAGGGGGAAACCCCAGCAATGACATAGGGGAATTACCACCAGAGGGCACTTAGATATTGCTCTTGCTGAACAAATGGTGTTTCCTAGCAAAAGGCCAGCTCTGGATTGCCTGACAATGCACATCCAAGCCTGACTCATCGCTGGCACAGAGAGCAAAGGAAAGCACTCACAAGGCATTAGAGAAATCATGCATGGATGGGAATTCACTAGCAAGATGCGGGGGATTGAACTTTTCTTCCAGACTTCTTCAGAGAGGTCCGCCTGGTCCCTTAGGTGAGAAGTGCATCATTAGACTGACCTGTGTGGTACCCACTGGGCTTCGCACAGAGGAAAGGACACCTACATCCTGCTCACTATGAAGATGTCCTGACTGTTATCCTGAGTGCTGAGGAGACAAGAGTCACGGCCCTGGCAGGGATCCTGCTGTGCTGCTCACCTGGGTGCATTGGTACCCTGCTTTGTATTACAGAGCTGGGCAAGATTATTATCTGTCTTCCAGGAGAAATTGCAGGGAATGTGTCAGGAAGGAATTGGGTAGGATTTCAAACCCATTTCTGAGAGCTCCTCAATACCCATGAGGATGTGGAGGACAAATAAAGTCTGCAGATGTGAGAACAGCCATATACTGCAGAAGGAGAATCACATTACAGGGATGAAATAGGGAAACTTCCATCCTTGTTCTGAGAGCAAGACAGAGCACCCTGCTCATCACCAGCATTTGTCTCGAGGAGGCACCCCGGGGCTCAGTAATGGGGTGTGATGGTTTGGCCGGGGTCACAGGGCAGCTGCAGATCTTGGTGCCATGCCTGGAGATCTGCTCTGGGCACAAAGAGCTTCATGAGGACCAAAGCAGAAAAAGCTGACAGTGCTACAGGGGTAGGTGATGGAGATGTGAAGGGAATGTGGTCTCTAGACGGAAAAGGGGAGGCCCTGCAGGGTCCCCATCTGTGGGGTTCTCCCACCATGGCCTGCCAAGCAAATGCTCTCCTTACCCCAGCTATTGGCTTGCCAATTGCTCCTTCATGCTCTTAGGTTTTGGCTGATTACTTGCAATTAGCACTAATTAGTGTCTCTTTTGACAGTGCCTTGTCTCTAAATCCCTGTGTCTTGTCCATGACACATCACTCTGGGTGCTGGGTTTCATTGTGTCCTGAGGCACCTCCACCAGTCTTTGCAGCAAAGCCAGAGGGCATTTTGGGGCTGCAACCTGTGGAGGGGCTGCAACCTGTGGAGGGGCTGCCTGTAGAGTTTCAGTTTGGGGGGGCATCTCAGCCTTTTGGAGGCTCCATGATATCTTTTACTCTGGAAAGCCATGGTGCTGGGTGTACTGTCCTGCTGCCCGGGGAATCCTGGCTCTTCCCCAGGACCAGGGTACCCAGAGCAACATTACAGGGTCTCCTTGACTGCTGCTGGCAGAATGGGACCGTGGGGGCTCTGCTGGGATGGCAGTGAGAGGTACAGGATGGTGTTAGATGCTCCCACAGCAGTCCCACATCTAATGGATGTGGGTCCAGAGGATGGACTGGGTAAACCCTCCCAGTCCCCCAAAAGCCATGGCTGGGATCCAAAGGCCATGCCAGGAATCTCTGTGTCCTGGCACTGTCTGCACTTGGATAGGGACACCATGGTGCAAGGTGGCATACCTGGCTGTGACAGCAGCAAGACTGAAGGGGACATGTCCTGGCTCCAAACAGGGTCCTTCACCAAGACTTTCCGGTGCTGTTGTCACCTGTAGCTTACCTTTCCCACTTTTACTTTGCTATTGCTCAAATGATGGTGCTTCAGAAGGTTCTTTAGATCCATGAATCTTTAGCCTCTGGTAAAGCCACAGGTTTTTAAACCCCAAAAGGTAATTGAATAATACTTTGCTATTGCTGTACCCACTGTTACTGATCCCACCACAGAGAAACAGAGGCTTGCTGAGAAATCATCGAGCTATAGGCTAAACTGAGGGAAGTCCATCAGAAAAAATGTAGGGATTAGGGGTACTTAGTGCCATGGGGCATCGTGAGGGTTGGGAGGAGAAGCACAGCCAGAGGACACCAAAGCTGGGCACAGGGATTCCCTATGTCCCTGCTGCTCTCTGTGATGGGAGTCACAGCTCATCCTGCACATGATGCTACCTGTAGTGCAAAGATCCTCTAACACCGGGGACAGCAGCTTCTCCTGTACTAAGGGGAGCCCAGCAACCATGTCAGGCCACCAACTGCTCTTGTTCCATCAAGACGAATGTTGGTGTTTTTCCATGGCCATTCCTGAAAGAGACACTTGAGGCAGGTCCGTTTTCATGACCAAGGTGAACGGCCTCAACTGGAAATGCTTTGTAGGATGCAACCTGCAGCGAAGGTTACAGTCAGTGTGTCTCACCCGGCAGGGTAGGGAGGTAGTGCTTGGGGGACATCCTGCTTTCAGCTTTAGTGCAGTTCAGTTCTTGCAGTCAGTCCTCAGAGTGTTTGCTCCTCCTCAGTCAGCCCAGGCAGGAGGGGAGCAGGCTAGGCTCATGGAGACGCTTCTGGGAGGGAGAGCAAGGGGAGCTGCAGGGAAACCAAGCATCTGCTGCTGTTCAGAACCAGCCCTGTCCTCCTTCTCTCTCTGTTCACTGCTCTCTTGGGACATCCTTGTTATGGTTCAAGCTCTTTCAGGCTTCCACCGGCACCGAGTGCTCAGTGTCAGTGCTAACAGGAGAGTGAGAACAGCTTCCCAGGAGCAGGCAGCTGCCTCCAAATGCCCTGATCAAGCTCCAGAGCAGCCAGAGGTGTTTGTGCATCAGCTTGTCAGGAGGTGCAGAGCAATCGCTCACCAGGAGTCACATCACCTTCCTTCTGGCCCGGCAATGGAATTCACCATCCGTCTCTGCCATGGCTTTTGATTCCCAGGCCAACCTAAACGCTGGTGAGTTATAAAATGAGACACAGTAGGAGACAAGCCTCTCCCACCCCTCCTGTGGGTGGCTACAAATGATCAAGTTGGTTTCCCATCTGAACAACTATTTGATGCTACCATCAGTATTGCTTCTCCTTTTTAAGCTCCTCTCTTTCCCCACTTTTAGCATCTCCACATGTTAAACTTGGAGAAATGAATCTGGGGTGAAATAATTCAAATTATGTCTTTACAGTCACCATGCTCTGCTGGGTTAAAAGGCTGAAGGGAGAAAGGGTTTGGACATGGATCAAGTTCATGTCTATGCCTCCTCATTCCAATTATACATTTCTTGAAATCAAGAGCAGTCTCTACTCCCAACACCTACATGGCAGTAATGGAGAACTTTCAGTTGGTTTTCAAGTCACCTTTCCATGCAAGCAGCCGTAGTGGTGACAGCAAAAGTACTTCCTCTGGTTTCCTATGCCAGAAAATGCCCCCCTGCAGCACTTTATTCTTCTTGAGTAACCCACTTCAGCCCATGTCCAGAAAAGACAGCAGGTTCTCAGCAATGCCAAGCAAGCCAGCGTGGAAGGAATTGCTTTGGTTGGAAGCCAACACGTAGGCAAAGCTGACTCAAGATGCTCCACATCCGAGTTACTGTAGTGTCGCCCCATCGGTTACAAACGTCACCAATTACTGAAAGCACAAATTCATGATCTTTGTTCTTGTCCAATGCTTCAGTTTGGGTTTTGTTTGAAGCACTGAAATGAGAAAAGCCACCAGAGCAGCAGGATCAGAACTGAGGGCACATCCCTGAGTGGGTCAGTCCATCCACCTTGTCCTTTCCCAGCCCCGTATTAAAGCATTGTTAGAGCTGTGGGGCTCAGCAGTGGGTTGAATCATTTCCTGCGCTATGGTTGTAATTCCTGATGCCAAAAAGACAGTGTGAGGGGTGAGGAGGGAAAATAAAGCTAAGGAGGAAATATTCTTTTCCAAAATAAGGCTTTGCATGGCTCGGCAAGGTGCAGAGCTGCTCTTTCAGCTTCTTCTCAAGCACCTAGCATTGGCCAGGGCTGGTAGGTATCAGCGTGGAGAAACATCCATCCCAAGTAGGTTCTTGATGTAACTCAGATAAGCATAGCCATTTTATCAGTGTGCTTGATTCAGAAAGCAAATTACTAGGAATATACTGCTCAGAACCACGTGCTTGCTCTCACAGGAGAAGATGCATATAAATACTCTATTCAGAAGAATAAGCAAGAGCAGAGTTATTTGCAGTGGAAGCAGCTTGGTGTGCAGTGTGCTGTGATCGGCGAGGTGAAAGGCTTGGGGAGAGCAGGGCCTGCACTGCAGGGCCAGGGACAGACACCTTAGAGCTTCCCAAACAGTGAGGGTGAGAGGAGTGGGAAGTGGGAACGGGTGGCTGGGGTACACTGGCTGTGTGCATGGAGCAGGGTCTGGGCTCAGCACTCCCCAGTGATCACAGCTCCAGCAGCTTGGAGGGGGTTGGAATCCTGCCCTGAACGTGAAGTGTGAAATCCATGTCCAAAAATATCCCAAATGGTGCATAATGTAAGCATTTGTCGGGTTTTCTAACCAGGGATTGAGCACTGAGAGCATTAAATTAAACATTAGGTGACTTGGCATGCTGTACAAGAAAGCCTGGGAAATGAGGAATGCGGGATAGATTGCATTATTTATAGTTTCATTTTTTCCCTAGTTTGAACGCCTCTGAAGTAACGAGCATATGCAGTGCTTGGAGGGGGACACAGTGTGGCCAGAGCCGGCACTTGCAGCGACTGCCTGCTATTCCTGCCTAGTCCTTCTCCATGGATTTCTCCATCCAGCCTCTCACCAACTGCACTCCTGCTGCTTTCCTCCCACAGCCAGAAGCTTTGCACGCCGGGCTGGAGCCCCAAGGCAGCACATCACCTCCTCCATTCTCCACTCAGGAGCACCAGAGTGCTTCAGGAGCCGCATAAGCAGTTCCCCACCTTGGGAGCAGCCCCAGTGCTCTGGTGCTTGGAGGGGTGGAAACCCCCTGAATTCACCTTCAGCTGAGATGATGATCCAAAGCACTCGTCTGCTTCAGCTCCTCGTGACTGCCCACGGACACAAGGGCCTTGAGCAAGGTCACGGGGCTGGGAGCACGGGGCTTTCCTGCAGCCTTGTGACAGCGGAAAGCACGACCAAGCCATGCTGGAACTGGGTTTGACAACTTGTTACCTTGAAGGATGGTGTTTTACTTCTATCCCAATGCTTTCTGCTATAAAATATATCTATATCTGTATACATGCACCAGGACTCAGATGGGTGAAAACTGCGGCTAAGCAGTTGCGTCTGCCGCAGGGCTTCCAGCTCAGAGCATCCTTCTCTGTGTCAGTACTGCAAGCAGTTGTCTGGAATATGAAGGGGCAGTCTCATGGCGTGGAGGGGGCTGCAGAACGTTAGCTAGCACTCCTGCCAGACCTCACTGGGAGAGGCACGCTCTGCATCTTCCTCAGAACCTTGTTTAACCCACAAGGATGCACTGAGAGAAAAAAAAACTGCTTTGGGAGATTTTAAAGAACAGCATGAACTAAAAAAGCAGCTGCCAAAATTAATTTCAGCATTAAAAATCAGCACTGATGAGAGCCATCTTAGATCAAATAATTTATTTAGTAATTCCATGTAAACACTTCAGATTTACTAGCAAATACAATGCTTGCTGTTCTTTTTAAATAGATCATTCAAAAAATAAGAATCTATTATTAATGGCAGGTTGACTAGAGATCTCCATACTACTGTACAATAAGGAATTGTTTTTCTAATGGATTTAACATCTTGATTTTTCTTGTTCTGCATCTGCTTTACACAAAGCCCAAAGGACACACGTTTGAACTGCTCCCTGACGATGCCACTGCGGACCGGGGTGTTTTGGGGAAGGTTCGCAGGCAAATCCTCCCATCCTGGCATTGGTATAAGCTGATGTGAGGGTGGGATGGCAGAACTTGCGTGAACACTGTTCACAAACACACGCCTTTTCAGTCAGAAAACAGAAAAATGAATGGTGGAGAACTTCTCTTTGGGATGTATAAAAGCAACGAACTCCATCGTTGGCATTTACTTATCAACACAGCAGTACACATACACGTATCCACAGTCTCGGAAAAGCATCCTATGAGCTGGAGAAAGCAGTGGTTCTGAGGCTTGGTACACCAGTGCACTAAAACCAAAAGAATGATACCTTCTTACATAGTCAAATGAAAAATAAATATCTTTATTGTCTGCCTACTTTATTTCAGTTTTCAAATAAATTTTAAATAAATCTGTACAAAGTATACTGTTACAGTATATATTTGTAAGTTAACTGAAAGGCCTAAGTGTAACAACACTACAATAAAGCAGTATAGATTGGCACATCTCTAATAAAGATTAACTTTTACACTCCAAAAATACCAACTCCCGTGAAAAACCTTACATATTTTTGGTATTTTTTACACAAAACATATTACAGTCCAATTCTGCCCTGCCTTAAAAAGAAAGTAACTCCTTATGGGTTTTGGTTTTTTTTTTTTCAGAGAACGTGAACATCTTTATGCTGTTAAAGGGACACCATCAGAGTAAAAGAGAGAGAGAGAATGAAAGAAATAAAAAAGGTAAAAACTTTGGTCAAAACCTGGCAGGTTTTAGACTTGGTGCTCGTGTACCCACCTCACCGAGCACTGGCTGCAGTCGGTGCTGCCGTGGCAGGACCTCTGGAGCCTCCTCATAACAGGGATGCAAAGTGCTGCAGGAATGCTTCCAGCAAAAGAGCCAAACAAGAAAAGGATATTTTTGTACCCCTTGCAGTTAAAAAAGCATTAACACACATGCACTGGGGCGAGTTTTGCTTCCCCTCCCCTCCAAACCCCGAGAATCTACAATTGATCTGAGTGTGTCCCTTTGCTCAAAATAAAGACTTCCGTACTGTGTAGATCAGATATTGAAGCAAACTTGTTCACAGGGTGAAAGAGCCACATTTCCAAATTCAAGTTTTCAAATCCAACTGCAGTTGTTAAGATTCCCGAGCTCTTGGAACCTCCTAATATCTCATTAAAGAATTCCAAACTGGGAAATGGGGGAGATATACAGATTAAGAGCAAGTTTTCTCTCTTAATCTTTCCAGAGATAGATTAAATCAATGTTTACATGCTGAAAGTTAATCTTACATTAGAATGTAATGCAATATTGGCTGCAACATAAACCTATAAATAAATCAACTACCATAGATTAAACTCTGTTAAATATTTCTAAGTTAATAAAATATTGACAGTATTATAAAATTACAGTATTTACAATAAGAAAAAATCTAGACTAATATATACCTTTAACAGATCTCTTCTCCAATTTGGGATCGCAATGGAATTATGAATATATGAACAATTTATTAGAAAGTTGCATTGCATTTATCATTTCTCCATTAGAGCTAGAGAGGGTGATCTATCACTGCCTTGGAAAAAAAAAAGAGTAAGTGACTTCTGATGGTGGGGTGTAGCTTTTGAGTACCAAACTGGTAACAGGAGTCCTCCGCAAGACGTCTGAAGATAAGGTAGGACCAGCCTCAATTGCTCAGATTAAAGTTGTATTACAGAACTGCCAGCAATCAGAACCACCCAGGCTGCAAAAGGGGAGGAAAGGTAGTGTTCAGCTCAAAGTGCACAGCTGGAAGGGCTCCCCTCACTCTGGACTCCAACTAAGGCTGCAGGAGCTTTCGCCTGCAGTCAGAAACCTGAAAACCCCTCAGCTTTGGTGTTCATTTGGGGGAAAATAGCCACTGGTGCTCCTTAAAGGGACATAGTTAGGCTGCAGCTAGGCCAAAAGAGCTCTCACCAGCCACATACGATACAACCAGAGTAGGCATTTGAGATCCTCTTTGGCTTTGCTTTGTTGGGACGTTGCATTTTGGGGGGAGGTTTTATTTGGGTCTTTTTTTTTGCATTTTGTTTACTTGGGAGAAAGAAAAATTGGCTGGGACCATGCAGACAGCTCGTTTTCTATTCCTCACCAGCTTCCGTGTTTCTGGAGTATCAGCAGAACGTTGTTGTGTTTGGGTCACAAACACTTGCACAAAAATACAGGACGCTTCGGTGCTCCCAAGGGGATTTGTCTGGGTATAACCAAAACTCCACCAAAATGACCTAAAGTGGTTCCTGTCATTAAAAGTGCAGCTGCTTCTGGGGTCTCAGACACCTAGCAATGTCCTTTTAAGGATTAGACCTTGCACTTGCTCTTTCTCCCAGCCTTGGAGGAAAAGTTTACAGCAATTTCAGGAAGGGCAATGTTCAAACTCTCTCCCTCCTCCCCACGTCACACTTTGCCTTCCAGCAGTAAATCAGAAAAAATCGGGGGAAAAATGACTTTTTCCAACTCCTTTCCCACCCTTCCCTCCCCCGGTCCTGCTCCCTACAAACCAGCAATGGCATTTCTTAGTGTATATTTTGGGGTAACTTATTTCCTCAGCCCCAAGCCTGAAGATGCTTGTGAGAGACCTGCCCACAGGCTTCAGAGAGGTGTTTATACATTTGTGGGGGTTCTACTCATTCCCGCAGCTGGGAACACTTCTGTCTTTAAAAGCAGGCTTTAAAATGGTAAAAGAAGAATTTGTAAACTCAGGTCTACGTTACCAACAGAAGGGTCTAGGTCCTGCGGGCTCCATTCCCAGAGATGCAGAGCAGGAAAACTAGAAAGAAAACTTGGTACCTTTCAATCACCTGCTGGGTTGTACTGTGGGGGGGAGTGGGGAATGAGAGAGACAAAATGACAACTGACCTTATAAACAAAGGTATGTTTAGGGCTTCTGGTTTCAGGAATAAACCGATATTTACTGGTAAAAGTCTGCCAAAAAACAAAAACAGAAACACAGGATTACTGGTAAATATTGGTTTATATGGAGAAGTTTAACAAAAAAAAAGAAGAAGTCATCATGCTCCTGATCTCCACGTGCTCCGGGGCAGGAGCCGAGAACTGCCCCGCAGCATCCCTACACTCGGCAGTATCCTTGGCACCCGGACACCTCAAACCAGAAGCCTTGTGTTGAGAGGAAAGTTGTGTTTCTTTCCTTTACTCCCCTTAAACTACGCAATTCTTTCTGATTCCCCCCCACCCTCCTCCTCCTTCAGGCTGGTCCTAAGGGGGTTTGGCTCAGGAGTTTCTTCTTCTGAAACCACTTGGAAATGAATTTGTACATAATATGGTACCTCATCACCAAGGCTGCTGGTGCCTGAGCCTTGTCCCTCCCTGAGATACCGTAAATATACAAGACTGAGTGTATATTTTAAATAAAGCATTTTCTTGTAAGTGGCATAAACCCATTCATTTTATTTACATGCTTATTTATTTCCAAAAATAGAGTTGGTCCACACTGGACAAGAGAAATCAAGAAGCCATACAGTAGAAGAGTTAAAAGTCCAACATTTAACCAAAGTACAATGAAATTCCAGAACTCTGTGGCTGACTTGAACCACAGAAACATACACATGAGCCACACAGACATCTGTACATAGAGCATTATATTACCAATAATATTTGCAAACATGAGGTCAAGATGGCTAAAAACCCAGCAGAACCAAAGCAGGGGTCATGGCTGAACAGAAGCGGGTGGTGAATGGCCGTCACTACTACGGGTAACACCGCTCTCCAGAGGTTTTGCTTCACTTTTTGTGGTTTTAATTTAACTGAGAAGAAAGTCCTAATTTTTCTGCCCTGGGGATCGCAATTGAGGACACGGTGAAAGCCAACCACATGTAGCTCCCTAAATGCACACTGAGCAGCCGGGCGATCTGTGGGCACCATCACCCATGGAGATCTAGTACCCGAGAAGGTGCAAGGAGCACCAAACAGTCCCGGGGCTGGCTGTACTGGGGCTGAGCTCTGCTCGGGGGACAAAAACCCAGCCTACAGCCAGCTGGGTTTGATGCCGAAGTAGGGTAAATCTGCAGGGCAGGAGCCCCGTCCCATCTGCCCAGACAGACTGACCCTGCTCACTGCTGCCTTGCCTTAAAGATCACCTGGAAAAGAAAAACTAGGTATTTATACCCTTGTGGGGTGCTGTGGGGTGACTGGAAAGGGTCTGGATGGGGTATGTCTTGAGAACAAGGATTTCCCTTCCTTGCTGTGGGCAAATTTTGGCATTAGTAATTCCAGTCCCATCTAGTTTTTCTGGAAGACCATAAATAATCCAGCCTGAACAGACCTACAGTGTTAGAGGATGTCGCACCAGACATGGGCGAAGTGATTTGTACTCAAACAATTTCACTGTTTTACATTAAAAATAATAATATTAAAAAAGCACAGAGGCCTGACGAACGGCAGAAGGGGGGAAAAAAACAAAAAGAAAAGATACATTTTCTCTGCATTATGGCCTGGTTTATCTATTTCCATGGACCTCACTGTGAAAATATCTCAGCGTCTCCAAAGGATCGAAAAATATATTTAAATATGTACGTTCTCCTGCAGAAAATCACAGTAAGTACAAAGGGGGGAGACAGTTGTAGCACTCCTGGTACTTCTAGAAACGATCCTCTGTATGGGGTAGAGCTGCATTAAAAGGGTATAAATGAATTTTCCTTTTTCAAGTCATCTTTGACACTCACAATATTAAGCCTAGTCCAACGTGAATGCTAGTATAGAGCTAATTTACAGAATACCAACAATAATTATCTGTACCTAACAGGATTTAAAGGCAAGTATACTCAGTACATTTAGAAAATAAGTACTATTACCAAAATGCCAGACCTTTGACAGCAGTTAGAACAGAAGCAGCCGTGCAGTTTTTTATGTGGACGGACAGCCTTTAGCACAAGTTGCTATTATCATCTGAGCCTGTAACAGACAACTTTATCTTCCCATTTGTCTCCTAGAATGTTTCTAATCTCAGATGTGAAATACATTTTAAAAAAGAGATGGGCCTGATCCCGTGCAGTTGGGTACGTACAACGCTCCCCAATGAAACTCAAAGCCCAGATTCCTAAAGAGAGCACAAGAGATTTTTGTTCTTACATCAAATAACTATCATGCAAGCATACCACGACATTTTATATTAAGTACTTCAAAGTCAGCTGGTATAATTTAACTAGAAGTGAGCAATCTCATGAATATAGTATTTCTAAGGGGAGGGGACAAAGGTTGCATCAGTGACAAGCACCAGATTACCAAGGGAAAGGAGCACAGGGACACCGCGAGGGTCCAATGAACTGTGTCACGGGAGAGTTCATGCACTGCAGCCTCTCAGACCTCAGCACCTACCTCTCTAAAACACAGTTGTTTTCTATGGCAGTTTATACACCTTCACCTCATTTGCTTTTGCTACCCAGAATCAGATATTCTTCTTCCTGAATGAGCAAATCACTTAAAGCCCAGCAATACTGCTGAAGCATTAAAAATTGCCTTTTTTTTTCCCCTGCCTATTGCCTTGTGTCTCCCAGAGCCAGCCCCTACTGCCGCATGCTCACAGTACCAGACTTCATCATGATCTTCTGAACTGTCCAGTCAAGGCCAAGCTGAAGCCACTTCTATGGTATAAACCATCTGCTCTGCTCATTCATAGAATCATAGGATGGTTTGGGTTAGAAGGGACCTTAAAGCTCATCCAGTTCCAACCCCTGCCATGGGCAGGGACACCTTCCACTAGAGCAGGTTGCTCCAAGCCCCTGTGTCCAACCCGGCCTTGAACACGGACAGGGATGGGGCAATTTCAATTGCCAATTCTTATATCTAAATACTAACTCTAACTGAAAGCCATGAGGTGGCTGCAGTTAACCTGCTCCTCTTGCAAAATCCAATGACTTAGAAAGCACTTACTCTTTGGTCTTTCAATGTACTTAGGGAAGGTGGGAGAAGCAACTGCATTTGCCACGACTTCTAGACTTTCAAGGAGTCTAAACCCAAGCTAGAACAGCAAAGGGTTGTTCTAGCTCACAACAGTTAGCTATGGGTCCTTCTAGGTCTCTTGGAGACACACATGGACACCCCTCCCTCAAGAACAGTGACAAGACCTGGAAAATTTTGACCAGACCTCTCTGCCCACTCCTTCCCTTTCTGCCCATTGCCCAAACCAAAACCTTTTAGATTTTTCCTGGTAAAAACCAAAAGAAAACAGAACATATCCTCCACAACAGCTGTTGAGAAATGCTCTGGGATCTGGCAGACCTGCAAGTCAAGCTCAGGGTAGGAATTTGAATGGGGGGGTGCCACATTAAAGGAAGAATCGTGATGCCACACTACCCAGTATTGTGGGCTTGTTTCTTCTCTGTGGTGAAGCAGACCTTGAGTCCTGGACCTAGATGGGCTCACCAGAAAAGTTCAGTGAAAATCAACCCTTCTCCACCTGGCATCTTTAGTTTTAATGAATCACCATTTTCCAGTGGAAACTCATTTATTCAAAAGTTGAAGATCTACTTGGAAGCCTTTGATCACCATCTCCTACTAGACTTCTGTCTGACTTTTGTTGCCCAAGTGATCAACATCAGCTGCAAATAGAGAAGGACTCCATGATATTACTCTTATCATTACAAGCATAATTTTTGAATACCTTCTTGGGAGGACTTGATAAAAACCTTTTAACCCAACCAAATAAAGATCAGTTGGTTCTCTACCTCCTGCTGTTTGTCAACACATTCAAAGATTCTGGTAGATTACCCAGAAAACAAGATTGATCATAGAATCACAGAATGGTTTGGGTTGGAAAGGACCTTCAAAGACAATCTAGTCCAACCACCTTTCTTTGCAGAAAGTATGTTGCTTTCAACCTATCACATTCTGAAGAGTTAGAGCACTTCAGTTTCTCCTTCTCAAACCAGAGTGCAGGGTTGCTGATCTGCAATTCCCAGTGCACTGTTTAATACTTTAACTAAAAAAATAACAATCTGACATTAGGATGTTAGCTATTTATGGAGAACACCATAGTTTTTCTATGGTAAAGCCAGTTTCTAACAGCCCTATTTTTGCTAGTAACTTTAGCAATTCAGTCTTAAGCTCTTTTACAACTTCGGTTGCTTTCCCACTTAAATTCACTACTTGCTCCAACTTCTCTGCCTCAACCACTTGAGTTCAGAGGGTGGTTCCTTCTCTTTACCATCCTTGTGGTGATGGATAGGCAGGATCTCAAACATGCCCTATGCTCCAGAATGACACGGAGAAGACACTTAAGTAGCACGAAGTGCTGAAAATTAACTGTGCCTTCAGTCTTGCATGCTCAAGATTTTCTCCCCAGCCTCATCTCTGACACACTTAAGACAGCATTTGCTCCCTAAGACCTGGGCTCTTCAAAGTCCCTCTTGAACTGCTTAATTTTCAGCTCACAGGCTACCTGCTATACAGCACGGCTCTTTCAGTCCACTTTGCAAGAGACTGACTTCTGTCTTTTGATGGAGTCTTTCTGGACTCCAGAAGTCCCTTTTTTTATAAGTGATTTCCACTTCAGCTCTGAAGCTCCTTCATGGCAGAGCTCTGCCCTACTCAGCTATCTGTAACCTTTCCACATATCTACGGGGCTGCCTTGACAAGTCTAAGGACTTTATTTTTCTGATCTTCTCCTCTGCAATGTTCTATAGCACAAGACTCATTTTTAGTCCAACACCTTCTACCCCTGAGGATGCTGAACCTGTAATTGTACTGTGGTCACTGCCTGCTATTTAATGACTCAACAGTAATTATATCTCAAACCAGTTTTAGCCCTAAATCAAGGCTAACTCTATACCAGGTTGGTACAAGAAATGATCCCTCAAGTAAATCAAGATATTTGTTCACCAAAATGTTAGCCAGCTCCTTCCCGAACAATCCAGCCAGATAGCATGGACATAATTGAATTTACTTGTTCATACAGGTTTATGAAGACACATGAGCCTGTTTTTTTCCTCAGACCCATTAAATCCATAACCACCTTCTTGTCTGGAATAGAAAATTTCCTAATACCTCCATGTCATTAAAATATGGGATTTATATACAACATAAATTTGGCTGTGTGGTTGTCACTACTCCAATTTCCTCTCAGATTTTACAGCAACTTGTCAGATCTAGTGTTCCTTCACACCTTTACGACCTATGGTGCCTATTTGGTATAGTCTGATGGCAGGTAATGCAGTATCTTACTGATTTTCATCACCTCCCCACTCCTTGTTTCAGTCACACCAGCTATGCCAAGATCATTTTACACCACCAAGCAGTCTACAACTACTTTTGTTTCATGTTTCCACACTGGACCACACGCCCATTTCTTATCCCAATGTGCAGCCCAACGTACCCAACTCCGCTCTCAATCTCCTCACACCCTGTGCCAGAAAGCAGCCCCTTGCCATCCAGGAGAAAGAGACACAGTTTGTTCTTGCACTCCTGTTTGGTGCCTTCACCTACAGGAAGAGATACCACTATGCCCTAAATTCTGTCTTCTTCCAGGCACCCAAATACCCAAGTATCTCAGCTTCAAGGATGACAGTCCCAAGCACTCTGGTATCTTTCAGGATCTGCTTGTCCTCTCAACAGGCAACTCATCAGATGGATCTGCACATCATCGGGAGCAGAACCTGTATTTCCCACAGCTAAATTCCCTGCCATCCAAACCTCCCAAAGGTACTGTCCCAGCTTCTGAAGGCACGTCCAGAACAGAGAACAACTCCTCAACCAAGGCTTTAGTATTAAATTATAAATTGCCCCTTTAATCCTGCCCAGTTGTGAGCCAAGTTTCCACAAGTAAAAGGCAAGGCAGCCAGCGCCAAGGTGAGGATGGACCACAACCATCTGCAGATGATTTAATGCCATCTCTTCTTTACCAGCTCAGCAACTTTGGCCTCAAGACACTTTCTGGAGCTTGGAGCGCCTCCACTTGTTGTACTTGTTGTACAGTATTTTATCAGAACATAATCACTCATAAAGTGTGTCCTCTCTGCACTCCTGTGTGCAGTTTCTAGTGCAATTAAAATAATATGCTTTGATAACCATAATCAAGCAAGGATTTTTACTTTATGACCATATAAAGTCCATCTTTAAACTAAAAATAGACTATTAACAGATTCTTTTCTTTTAATTACTTTAAGCCACCAATTAGAGACTTTCACTGGCCAAGATAAGTTATATATAGCCATGCAGAAGCCTGTAAGGACTCATTTACCAGGACTTTTATTGATAGTTGCTTCTCAGAAGCCAGTTTCTTTTAGTTCAAAGACTGAATGAGCCTCTGTACAGGGTACTGTCAAAAGACCCATCCACAAACCAAACTGTCTGCATGCATGAAAGCAGAGATGACATTTACATGAATTTGCAGTGTTCAGTTCAGAATTATTAATGCTAGAATATAATTTAAAATCTCTAGTCCCTATTTTGCTCAGAGACCTGCCTGCTTGCCCTTCA
The DNA here is from genome assembly GCF_000696875.1 of Nestor notabilis. NCBI lineage: Eukaryota > Metazoa > Chordata > Aves > Psittaciformes > Psittacidae > Nestor > Nestor notabilis. The sequence goes on from NW_009923772.1 coordinate 24,760, forward strand.
GCAGCCCCTGGCAATGGTGATCCTATTGCCATTTATTATTTAAATAAACAGTATCTTTAAGAAAAGGAAATTTTGACCCCATTTATAACTCTGCACCTGACAAGACACTGGCTCCTTTTCTTCACCTCTGGTGCTGCTCACACAACATTATTCTTAAGTTGCTCTCCCACACAGCTCCAGATGAGCCAATGCTACATTGCCAGCTCTCCTCAGCATCACTTGAGTGGGAGGTTTAAACACTGTATTTCACTAAATCCTTTATCCACGCTTCTTAGCCCCGGCATTTCTTGAGCTATCGATAGACCAGCAAGTTTCCACAGTTCACCTACAAGTGATACAGCTGAACCTGCTTTTGCTGGACTTGCTTCTGATAGACCAGTGCAGAAGAGCTGGCCCTTGGACACCCACTGCCCCCCTCTTGATCTCCAGGTGAGTTTTGATGCCAATGTGCTGATGAACACTCCCAAGGAGCTGCTGGTTTGAGCTCCTCTACCCATAATAAATGCCCGAGCAAACTGCAAGGCCAGGCAAGTTCAAACCTCAGGAGACCATAGGTAATAAAACCAGCATCCAGCATTGCACTCACAAACTGTTGTGCAACCAGGACAGAGCAAGGAGAAATAAAATGTATTACCTAGTAAGACACTACAGCAAGGCCAACCTGGGAGAGAGAAAGACAAACCGAAGCAATAAACCTTCAAATGAAAGGGCTGCTGCAAGATGTCCTATCCAGACAGGTCCTGCCCAAGATGCACAGATGCTGTCCTGCACTCTGGCACATGCCTTTCTATCCAGAGTTAGAAGAACAAAACCTACTCCAGTGTTTGACCGGGGCTAACACAACAGCTGAAGGGCACTGTGGATTTGATGAGCACCCAGTGACTTGAGCTCAAGTCGCACATCAAGACATTCACCAGCAATGTTAAAAACTGCCACTGCTCATCTTCTCCGCCCCCAACTCTCAGCAATATAAATTACCCAGGCATATATGTGATAGAGACATAGCTCCTCCAAGACGCTGCATGCAGCCTGCAGCTCCATCCTGGCACTGCCCACATCAGCACAGCTGATGACACAGAGCGTCCGAAAACATGCCTGTGGGGAGCAGCCCTGCAGCAGAGACCCCGCAGCTCACGTGTCCCCACACGCCGGCCCTGAAGCCCCCGGTGCCACTGCTGGCCCACCCTTGAGCATTGGTCCAGCAGAATGACGAGATGTCCCCAAGAGCCCAGGCTTGGCTCCCAGAGCTTCCTGCAAGCATGACAGTGCCATCTCACAGTCCAAACCGCTGACATGTGTCAGTGAGACATGATCTCCTGCAACAGGAGCTCACCCATGGGGCTGCCGCACAGTCTCTGCACCATGTCCAGCATAAAATCCAAATCCACTGGGGTCAATATGGCCACAGGGATTCAGATGCCATTTGAAGGGCACCTTTATGAGCAGCTCTCTACAGAAATCAACATGCTGACCCAAACGACAACTCAACATCTAGAGGTTTTTCCCTTAAAAACTGTCTAATCTCTCCAGACATGCACTTTGGCTTCCCGGCAGCATGCAGCAGACCAGATCCTCCAAGATTTCACAAGCCAAGAGGGACATACCCTTCCATGCTGCAGATGTAACTCCACACCTCTCACCTCTCCAATCTACAACAGAAAGAATGAAGCTTTTCTTTGCTTCCTGCATATTTCAAGATAGTGTTTCAAGAAAAAAACCCTTCTGCACCACAGCCAGGAAGGCTCAGCTCAAACTCCCACTGCCAGTGTTGCAGTGAGTCCTCTTTTCGCTTCAGTCTCCTTTGTGAAAGAGACTCCTAAGAAAAGGCTAAGGAATGCATTTTTGCAAAGCTAATGACAGCACGGACAGCAAACCAACTGATGACCAGCAAAGTCAAGGAATTACAAGACTTAAGACCAAATCACCTGCTGGGGAGACAGAAGATGCCCATTCAAAGCAAGTGCTCTCCCAACTGATGGCTGGGATCCAGAAAGGAGCAGAAGTATGTCATGTGTCGTGAAGTTGAGCCTCAAGACAATGAGGTGCAAAAACAATGGCCAGCCATCTACACAGGCAGTCTCCTGTTTTATCCAGGGCTACGTCTACATGAGCAACCAGCACAGCCAGAGACAAGTTCAACAGCAAAGGAGTCAGCTCAGGACACAACAGTTACATTATCAGTGTTTTGGGGATTTTACTCTCCCATAGCTTGGTCTAATGGACCTAATGCCCAGTGGTTGCTAGAGCTTGTCTTTAGGCTTAGCTAAACCCCAAACAAATCAGGCCACGTGCTCTGAGTCAGCTCCACAGTAAAGCCAAAGCACATCACAGAGACAGGACAGCACTCGGCAGCTGAAGCTCATGCCCAACCTGAGCTGCAGAACTACTGCAGACACCACCTCAGCCCTGGAGATGTACGGTGCAGGGTCCTGGACACCCAAAATGAGACAATAGCCACATGCAAGCAAACCTACAGCCAGCCTGAGCTGAGCTGCGCTTCCCCTTGGCTGGACATGGTGCCTTCCAGAACAGAAGGCTCAGGACCAGATCCCCTCTCCAGGCAAAGGAGCATCAGCAGAACTGATCTGCAAAGAGACAGTGAAGCACTGTGTGGGGACATCCAGACATTTGCTCTGCCTTGTTTTAATCAGTCAACGCTCAAAAGACAGACAGCAGGGGCAGAAGCCCTCTATCTTCACCTTTTCTCACTTAATCTCCAGCTGACACTCTTCCATGCAAACATGCCTCATTCCTCACTGTGTAACTTCAACTCTCCTTCTTCTGTGACATTTTCCTTCAAACAGGCTATACAACTGTTTACTACCTTTACAGTGACATGCTCTGACTCTCCCAACACACGTCTGCTTGTCTGGCTTCAGCCATGTACAGAGACCATATTGCAGAGATGGGATCAGCAGAGATGGGACCAGCAGAGATGGGACCAGCAGAGCTGCCCCACCAGCGGAGCTCAGCCCCACAGCCCCTGGGATCATGAGCTGCATGACCCCCCTTGGCTGCCCACAGCAAAACGGCTGCAGAGCTGCTGTCATCTCACTCTGATGGGCTTCTCCACACCACCTACCCCCTACCCCAAACACCAGTCCAGATGCTGCAGCACCTGCACACAGCCAAGGCACCCCTTGGCTGCCCACCCTCCTGCCATGCTCTGACAGCCTCTTCCTATCCTTCAGACAGATAACACCTCCTCTGCTGTGACTGCTGGGAGCTTCTACCCCAGGACAAAATCTTTTTACCAGGCTCGGTACCCCCCTGGCTCTGCTCGCTCAGGAGATGTCTTCATTAGCGGGACGGCACCAAACCCATTCATCCTTTTCCCTCTAATGTACACCTCCAGCAGCAGCTTTTATGCCATCCAAATTGCAATACAATATCCAGCATACCATTGCAGACTAACTCTGTGAACCCATAAAAGTGAATGATTTGGTGTTTACTTCTCTCTGCTATCTTCAGTCCTGCATGGACATGCAATGCACAGCCCAGTAAAGCCTCACAGCCCACAAATGGGATGCACTGTGGACCCCTGGGTAGGCTGACTTTCCCCCAGACTCTACTGCTGCTAAAACACAGTCCCACTGGGGACCAAAATGCATTGAAAAGATAAGAAGTTAAAAAGAAAGATAGGAGGCTAAGAAATTCCCACAGCAGACCCGAGACCACCCAGCATGAGCGGTACAGGAACAGGGATGCACCACAGCTGATGGCAGCAGAGCAGGCAGCCCAACTCCAGCATAGGAATTCCAGCTGCCACACAAGAGGAGCATCCTTCCTGTGCCATCAGACCATCACCCTCAGGAATTTCAACATGAGAGATCCCACTTAGACAAAAAATGCCATGAACTTCGGGTCCAAAGAGTAGGCTCTGGTTAGAACACGCTTTTTAAAACGATTATAATTTTGAAAGTCCATTTGGATTAACCTTAACTAGCTTAACTATATATATTATTAACTATATATATGTATCTCCTCGCCACGTTCGCAACCCACACACAGCATTCTGTGGTGCCAGCGAGCTGCATCACGTGCAAGTGAGCGGAGTAAAAGGTACCACAGGCTTGGAAAAAAGCTCTGGGATGAAATTATCCTTCATTGTTGCAAGTGGCACAGGAGATAGCAACGGCAGAAGGAAATCAAGAATAAAAATGGAACTCTCTTGTTTACCTTGTCGGCTTTGTCAAAACATTTTGACAATGCTTTGCATGCAGCCCGCTTCTCTGTTCTGCTACCAGAAATTCAGATCCTTTCACCTAGCTTCATATGTTACAGAAGAAAGCCAAGGAGAGTCAAACTTTTAAGGAGAGAAGTGCATGTGCAAAAACTACAAAGCCCAGCACGAGATCTTAAAACTACACTAGACTCCTCTTCCAGAGAGTCCAAACACCCACATGGACAGTGACCTTTCAGTTACACAAACTGAGCTGTAACAAAGAGCAGGCAGCCAGTGAAGAAGGATAGTAAGAAAATGAAAGGGAAGTTTGGGTAAGCCTGACAAAAAGCAAGGGGGGGGGGGGGGGGGGGGGGGCGGAGAAGAAAAAACGGTGAAAAATCAGTATTTAAAATTTGCAACTAAAAATAAACCCATTCTTGACAGAGCCGTTTTAGCAGAGAAAATGCAGTGCTTTAGGCAGAGCCCTGCCTCCCAACAAGCAGTCCCAGCCAACAAGAAGCAGCAGGTTTCTGAATGAGCAAACTGCACACTTGGGGAAGAACTTGCTCTCACTGCCTGCTTTCCAACACACCTACGAGAAACTCACTTCCTACCCACTGGACTAGCAAAACCCAGGAAACCGGATGGTCCTAGTTACACTTTGAGTTTTCGTGTTTCACAAGAGCCCCCTCCCAAATGTAAATCTGTTTTAGCATTCTTGTACATTAATGTCATTATTCTCCAGTTGTAGCTCCCACAACTTCTGCCACAGACAAGTCAATCAGATTTGGTATATGCCCTGACAGGGGAAATGGGAGGTCTGGGTTTAAAGCAAACAAAAAATAATTGTGCTAGTGCTCTGCAAGGTGTTGGATCCAACCTTGGTGGATCTGCTGACGTCTTCAATCCAAAACACTTGGTGATTTAAATTAAGGTAAAAAAGAACAGTTTAACCTATTGAACTTAGAGAAAAGAAGGAAATGGCAGACCTTTTAGGAAAGGAGATGACAACGTGTGCGGGTGTAAAAACGTGATGTGCTGTAGTTCACCACCTTAGGAGTAATCAAGAGTTTTGCTTGGTTTGGATATGGTTTTCTTAAGCACTTCCAAAAGGGCGGCTTGAGAATTTACGGGCACCAAGGTGGAAGCATGAAGTGAAGACATGCCAAAAACGTCAGGTTTTCATAACCCCTTCTTCAAACAGTGCACCGTGGTTCTGGTAAAAACGCATATCTACCAAATCTCCACTGACCGCGGGCCACTCGCCTACGGAACGTCAATTTGCAGCCTCAAAGCTGACGTTTTTGCCTTCTCCTTCCACCCACCTCCCCAGTTTTTTTGTTCCTTGGGAGACATACAGCGCCACTGCATTAGAACGTACAAGAAATGAAAACAGTGAGTACGACTGATATAGATCCATTGACTTTTTATTACAAATGTAGTTGATCACTTGGCTTCAAAAAAGTTTAAATCAACCCCTGTTTTCTGTACGCCAGTACAAAGTAAAATCTATTTTACAAATTAAATACCTAAAATTTTGACAAAAATATTAAAGTTTGATGGAAAAAACAGTTATAAAAATCTTAAATCCCCCTTTAAGAAGGTAAGAGATAACATCCCCTCCCAACCCCCACAGTCCTGTTATACAATATTAATAATCATTTTTCTTTTTAGAATAGGTAGGTATGTTATATCTTGCTGTTAGCATACAAGTCACTCTAATAGCTTTATCTGTATATACTCCAGTTAGTGCATGAATGTCATCTGATTGAATATAATCAACTATCTTTAACTGATCCCTAATTTACATTTCATAGCTTGCATAGTTTGAAGGGACAAAGGTTATACTACAGCTAATCATAAAAAAAGGTGGTTACAGTGCTATTTGTAAAGGCAACAAAGTAATTGCTCCCCCCCCAAATAAAAGAAGATACCAGTCGGCTCTGGGCAGGGGTTCAACCGGCCGCTCTCTCCCTGCTGCATGGGACTACCTCTGCCTCGCACCCTGCCCTCACGGGCAGCCCCTCTGCACCTCACCACAGTCCCATGGCAGGTTGCGAACCGCGTTCCCACCGAGCACATTTCAACCCCTGCAAGGGATACGCAAGAAAGTGACACTGTCAAGTATTTATTTAGTCTTTTTTTTTTTTCTTTTTCCCATTTTCCTTTTTTTATCGATTGGAATTTTCCAAAGAAGCTCTCCTCTGCATTACGGCTACACCGTGCTGGAAGCCCAGCATCCTGCCTGTTACCCCACTGCTGAACTGCTGACCATGGGCACTGGACCCTGGCCTCAGCGCCCAGGACGGGTCCCTGGGAGCATCCCGAGAGGGACCATGATGAAAAGGCAGTAACCAACAGCAGTTCATTTTGGTTCTTTTTTATTTAGCTTCTCAGAGACAGAGCAGTTTTCCTCTTTTTTTTTTTTTTTTTTTTTTTTTTAACAACAACCAAAAAAATACTTTAAATTAGGAGGATATTTCTCCATTATCACAAAACCACTTACAGGGTGGTTGTATTTCAACGGTAAATTACTTGACAGTGTCCTTTTAACTTAAAAAAATAAAATAAAATAATGTCAGTATTGCAATGAATTTCAAGTTTTCTTGCATGTAGTCATTATAAAGTAGTTTTTATCATGCTCTTGGACCTATTCTACAAGACATTTAAAAGCATATCAGCAAGGAAAATATAAGGCATACTTCTCAGGAATTAGGTATCTTGGCACATTTGAGCATACTGTCTTATTTTAAAACAACACATATGGTCAAATATACCTTTCTTCTCCTAACATTAAACAGGGTTTTCTGTACTTTGTGTTAAATACTGATATATTAGAGCCTTGGTAAAGTACCGAGCACCTCTGGGAAAAACAAAAATAAGCAAAAAAAATAAATCAAACCAAAAAGAAAACCAGGAGCGAAATCCCACGAACCTTTACAGTCATTTTGTCTTTCAATTAGCATCATTCATGAAGTCCTAGAACATACATAACGTGCGTTGAAAGAAGTAACAAAAAACCCCCTACAAAACACGCAGAAGAAACCCAAAACGAGACAAGAACTGACCACGAGTTCTCGGACACTGTTCACAGAACTGCCAGGGGGCTGTACTGGTGGGGCTGGTTGGACTGGAACCGTGCGGCCCCTGTGCTGCTCGAGTCAGCCGGATCCCAGGCAGGATCCGGGCGGCGTGGGTCAGAAGACCCCTCGTTGGCCATGGGAAGCTATGGGAGGACACTCGCTGCACTCTCATCGCCTCCCGCTACTCATTGCTGGACACACACCGCGGCAGCATGGAACTACAAGCACCGGCCCATGTCCATCGGCAGCGCAACATCTTTAGGGAGGGCAGTGAACAGCAGGACCGAGACAATCAATCAGTCAAGTAGCAAAACCAAAGCAATTCATGTCCTAACTACGTCTAGCAGCATGGAGAATGCAGTCCCACACACATCACAGTTGAAGTACAATAACCAATGGAACTGCCCATCCAGAGCCTCAAATTCAAAAGCAGGTTATCAGACAAATGTTTACATGCAATTGAGAACCATGTCAAATGTCACATTACGCACTCTGAAAGCTTATTTTACTACTGGGAAAGAGGAAAGTGCACATTAAAGCAATTTTAAACATTTCCAGTGATTGTTTAAAAGAAACAGAAACACCTCGCTACCGGCAGCTTATAGTTAACTTTCTGTGAACACCAACAGCAAAACTTCTGTCAAGGGAAATAATGGAGGGTACAATGGAGACAGCTTGTTTGGACACTTACAGTACATCTCAAAAGGAAAAAGAGAAAGGGAATTATAAATTCAAATGGGAATAAAAAGACAGCAGGAAATAAAATTCCTTAAAACAAACTTCTTTCTGTTTTTCTCCCCACCCTTCCGACACTCCATCCTTGACCACCAGTAAAGCAGCGCAGCCACCAGGTCTACCAACTTCCAAGACCATTGAAAATAATTGCATCCCAAAAAAACTTTTGAGTGGAACAAGATCCTAGTTTCTCTGAAACGCTGTCTACTGAATTCCAGCCAAGAAAAGGAAAGAAAAGAAAAGGAAAAAGAAAGAAAGAAAAAAAAAGTTTTGTTTTCACTGTTTAAGGCATCTTTTTGTAACATTTTCTCTTCACTCATAACGATGATAGTCATGCAGCACTTTAATGATAAAAATATATTACTATTTTACTATACAGCAGCAAGTTAGTCAATTAAAAGCACACCGACTTTTTGAAAATAAAAAAAAGGAAACAAAACCAACAAAAAAGAACAACCTGTAGAAGTCTATTATTATTATCATCATCATCATTATTATTATTACAAACAATTTCAATTTGGAGAACACACCTGGACAGCTCAGTGTTCTGACAAATCTGCCTACTATTTTACTATACAGCAGCAAGTTAGTCAATTAAAAGCACACCGACTTTTTGAAAATAAAAAAAAGGAAACAAAACCAACAAAAAAGAACAACCTGTAGAAGTCTATTATTATTATCATCATCATCATTATTATTATTACAAACAATTTCAATTTGGAGAACACACCTGGACAGCTCAGTGTTCTGACAAATCTGCCTTTCCCCAGTAATAACTAGCACCAGAGCTACATGGAAATCCGTTACAGACACACACCGGCTTGGCTCCCACTTTCAAAACCCCGCGGCTCAGTGGGGTTACTCTGCAATGGCACCGCTCTGATTTCTATCAGCCTGCAGAAGTTAAAAGCACTGGCAGGGGGGTCCCAGCACGGGTTCGGACCTCGCACCACGTTAGGAGATAAGAGACAGTGCTCATGCCAGTGGCGACACAGAAAGACTTGCTACCTGCTGCCCAAAGACAGGTCGACTGGAAACCGCTGCACGTCAGGTTAAAGTACTTTTAAGTACACAGAATAAAAAAAATATATATTATGAACAATACAAGTACATCTCATATACACAGCAATGACAATAGGCCTATTCAGCTGTAAACCAAACAGGTGCAGAAAAAAATTATTACGGGAGGAAATCCTTTCCTTTTTTTTTTTTTCTTTCTCTCTCTTTTTTGCCTTTTTTTTTCCTTTTCCTCTTTTTTTTTTTTTTTTGTTTTTTTTACTATTTGAATAACTTTGGTTCAAACGTAAAAATCACAAGTTAGCAAATTTCATTTAAATGCCTTTTTTAATAATTTTTCTTCATGTTCACAGAAGTTTCACTGACCATTTTTATATGTTTAAGGTCCAGATGCAATGCATATTGTATAAAAGAGAGCACTTATTGTTTACCTTGCATGAATTAAACCTACGTACCTTTTAACTCTACAAACTTCTGCATAACATTTAGACAAAGCTCAGACACACAGCATGCCTAGCCCTCATATATATATACACATCTCTAATCACAGGTATATAGGGTGTCAAATATACTATAGTAACCTCCATGTAAGGTTCGAAATTTGGTAACAAAATGAGAAGAAAAAACTAAAAATATTATTTTACGTGTTCTAAAATATCTCTTTTTTTTTTTTTGTGCTAAAGTCAAATGTTAGCTCAACATGAAAAGGACTTTTTTTTTTTTTATATAATTCATCAATATTATAATCTTGACCATTTTTGCAAACACTTTTAATAATAATAGCTTAAACGTGTACAAAAGTTCTCGGTTAATTAGGGAAATAAACACTCAGTTCTTTATATTTTTAATCAAGTAGGAAACACAGTTCATATATAATGTTATTACTTTTTTTTTTGACTCTTTTTTTTTTTGTGTTTTGTTTTGTTATTTTTTTTGTTTTGTTTTTGTTTTGTTTTAGCAGCTGCTTACTGTTTGATACGGTGGGTAAAGTGGAGGAACATCCAGCGATGGGTGGCGGGTCGGAGGCGCTGCTGCCGG
>NW_009923773.1:0-15106 GCF_000696875.1 Nestor notabilis
AATTTATATATATTTTTTCTAAAGAAAGCAGGAAAAGAAGCTGCAGGATGTGACCCCCCCATCTCCATCACCCTGGCTCGTGGCTTAGACCACAGCTTGGCAATGCCAGGGATGTGTCGCATGGGAGCGCATCTCTCCGGATCTGAGCAGGAACCCATCCTGTGGCCTTCAGATGGCATTAAGGAGGAAATGAGGCATTAACAAGCCATTACTCTGCAACTCTGTGCTCCTCACCGCCTCCCTGGCTCCACCACAGACCCAGCCGGCTCCATAGCCACTAGAGGGGGGTGGAAGGTAACTAGTTGAGGAGATGGTTTCCTCCTATTGTGTCCTCCTGGGAAGCAGCCATCGGGGAGCTGGGGAGTTCTTCAGTTCTGGGGAGGATATGGATGTCCACCACACTCCAAGCTGACAGCATCCACATGAGAAGGTTTTCCCCATCATCCACGGCACCAGCATGCTGCTGAAGCAACCTTCTGAATGGAGGAACCATGTGGGATGTCAAATTTGTTCTCCAGAGTGGGGTTGCTGTGGTGCCGGTTGCGAAGCCCTTTGGAGTTCTCCCTTTGGGGAGGGAAAAGTAATGAAACCACAGGCTGGAGAGCTGCAGAAACAGGTATGGAATGTAGAGATGGGACAGCACAGGCAGCATGAGGAGGAGTTAAGGGTGGTGGTGGTGTCCTAATTCGAAATGTATGTGGTCATCCATCCTCGGCCCCCTTCCAGAGAGCTTGCGACCCCTCTGGAAGGCAATCTGAGGAGCAGGGCAGGCATTCTGTGAAGATAAGAATCAAGCTGCTCTGCAAGACTTGTATTTTCTGGAAGACCACAGAAGCAGAACAACAGGATGGGAGGAAATGCTTCTTCAGGCAAGCAGAACCAGTCCCAGCCCCGGGAGAGGATGAAACCCCCTGGGTCTCCCCCACCCATCTTCCTCTTATGTGAAGAATCATAGAATCATTTAGGTTGGAAAAGCCCTTCAAGCTCATCCAGCCCAACCATTCCCAGCCCTGCCAAGGCCACCACTAACCCCTGGCACTGAGGCCTCGGCTACCCGGGCTGTGAACACTTGCAGGGACGGTGACTCCAGCACTGCCCTGGGCAGCCTGTTCCAATGCCTGAGCACTGGGGGAATGGAGCCACATGGAACCGGTGCAGTCCTCTGCTCTGGGCTGGGAGACAGTGTCCTACTGCCTATAGCGCTTGTCTAGCACCCAAAACACCTTGTACTAGGGAATACAGGAGCCCACACCTTTGGTGCCTGACCTTCTTCCTGCTATCACTCCTTTTTTGTCTGTACATTGCCTATAATAATGCTGCCTGCAGTGCTACATGCTGGCACCCACGTGCTTCATCATATCAATCATCATAGAGCTGACAGAAGATCAAAACCATCTGAAGCTGCCAGTGTTTTGCTGTTTTAAAGTTCCTTGAGCATCTGCTGCCTAGGCCCTATAAACAATGTCATCCTGTAAACAGTATCGTCCTATAAGCAATCACAGCATCATAGAATCATAGAATGGGTTGGGTTGGAAAGGACCTTAAGATCATCTAGTTTCAACCCCCAAATATCATCCTATAAGCAATATCATCCTATAAGCAATAGTGACAGCATCCTTTAACCGCTGCAATAAAGCACAGCTCAGTTTAACTTCACACCGTGGTGTTACCTGGGCTGGTCTGAATGCCCAATTGTCTGCAAAAAACACTGGGCTCTGGGCAGGACTGAGAGTAAGACAAGCACAGCAAAGCACAACATTTTTGGCATGGGAAGAACAGAAAGGGTGATGTGTAAGAGGCATCTCAGAGCGCGTTTCAGGTGGCATCCTTCAGCTCCACCGCCGGGATTTGGGCCACATGCCCGTGAACATGGAGCTGTGTCTAAAGCTGGTTGTCACGTCCTCAGAAGAGGATGTTTGGTCACATCCTGAGCCTGACAATACAAATTGCTTTCTGATGTGCTGGTTTGCTCCAGTTGATTCAAGAGGGAGCCTGAAGGATGAGTGGAGATAGATGAATACGCAGCCAGATTGGAGTGAAGCCCATGCTGATGTTCATGCATCTCCTTGCTAGCTCTCCACCTGCAAACTGGGGAGGGCAGGGCTGATGTTCCCATGCGTTTTTCCTCTCTTTTGAACCTTTTGGAGCACGGGTTGCCTCTCCCTGCCTTCCTGGCCTGGATCACGAGCAACGGGGTTGTGCTCTCAGCTGGGATGCTCCTGTGAGAAATCTTCTGGGGCAGCAAATAAATTCAAACCCAATGCAAAAGTCCATCATACAAGAGACTAAGAGACTATTGCACCTCATAGGCCACCCTTGGGTCACCAGCAATGCCCTGGAGCAGCCTTTGGGGAATGGTGGTAAACAAAGCTGGATGATGGGACAAGGGGTGATGAGTTTGAACTTAAACAAGGGAAGTTCAGGTTGGATCTAAGGCAGAAGCTCTTCCCTGTGAGGGTGCTGAGGCGCTGGCACAGGGTGCCCGAGAAGTGTTGAATGCTCCATCTCTGGTAGTGTTCAAGGCCAGGTTGGAGACAGAGCCTTGGTCTAGTGTGAGGCATCCCTGCCCATGGCAGGGGGTTGGAACTAGATGATCTTAAGGTTCTTTCCAACCCAAACCCGTCTATGATACTATGATTCTGTGATGAAACCCAGACCAGACTTATCTTGTTCCATCATTACCAGATCCAAAACTCAGTGCTGCAAGTGTATGAGGGGTGGCAGGTTGAAATGCTTCCCTCTCTGGGATGCATGGGATTAGTTCACTTCAATCAGCCTTGGCTTCAAGTCTCTGTGGTCCCTCACCCGAGATAACGCCACGAGGTCACCCAAGTACTCCCCTCACTGTGGGACTTGGCAAGCGAGGTCTTGCCCTCTATATTCACTGATTTTGGGCACTCGGGCTTCTCCTTTTCCCGTTAGCATCCAGACCAAGCATTCCTCCTGGAGCACAACACACAACTCATTGGGAAATGCTGGGCACGGTGGAGATGTGTTATATACAGGAAATACACTTGAGTCCCCAACCCCCAGTGAAGCGATTATTAATGCACTATGATATTAAAATATCAAACAAGATTAATAGTTCAAGTGCAGAAACACGGTGGGCAGGGAGAGCTATCCAAGTAATATGGTATTTCCCCTAGGAGCAGCCTAGGAGCAGAGCAGAAGCAAAGCCATGTGAGCTGGAGGAAGAGCAATCACTGAAACACCTTTTCAGGGCAGATCTTTTGATGCCACCTTCCCAAAACCACTGCGTTTGCACATCCCTGTCCCTGCTTCTCTCCCCTGCATCACACTCTACTTGCTAACACAGGCTTTGAGGAACAAGTGGCACCCCCCTGGGAAAGGCAGGGAAAGCAAGGTTTCATGCTTGGCTTTTGCACACAAGCCCTGCTGTGCTCCTCTCCTTGGCAAGTCCACCCCATGGAGGGAAGCTGTGACCAGCAGGAAGCGGGGAGCTCCGCAGCTGAGCAGCAGGATGCTTGGCTTCATCACCAGCAAAGGGGTCAATGTTTTTGTTCACGTGCACGCACCCGCCATGGGTCATGGAAACATATGCCCTATAGGGCAATTTGGCAGGCTCTGAAGAGGTCCAGCTTGCTTGTGGTAGCTCAGAGCGTTGCCTTTCCAGACTGCAGCATTTATTCTCCTCTCCCCCCCCTCAAAAGAAATCACTCCATACATCTTCTCAAGGTGACCGGCCCGGGCTCTGGTCTAATCAGATAGTTTCCCCCTTTTATCTCCCCCTGATCTGTCCAAGCAGCTCTGGAGTCCATCAACCCAGTGATATCATCCCTTGGCACAGCCCCTGCCTGTTTGCTTCCTGCCAGGATGAATCCTGTAAACACTCACAAGAAATCACAGTGGGCCCTGGGGGAACCACTTCTTTTAACCTCCTCCCCTCTAGAGAAAGGGCCCATCCCTCACGGCTCACACGAGAGAGGATGGGGAGGGAGGCAGAGGAGGAAAGGGAGGCTGAAGGGAGAGCAAGGAGGAGGGCTGGGGATGGAGGAGCATGGAATGATGGAGCAGCGGGGACGACCTCCATGACTATGGAAAGCAAATAGAGCCGGGGCTGAAGGAGCCAACTGGGTCCTCTGCCAGTCACTTGCTTTTATGAAACTTCTATTTTGCTCTGTTTGTTGAAGCATTTGTTGAAAAGGCTCTTCCTTGCTGTGTCAGAAGCATTGCGAAGCATGGGGCAGCCAACACCCAGCTGGGACCGAGCCTAACCTGGCAGCCTTGGTCTGCTTACTTAAGCCAATGAGGCTCTAGGGATTAACAAGGCATGTGTCTGTCTGGTTGCTTCCTTTCCCCTTCCCTCCAGCTAACTTCTGAGCCCATTCCTTGTTTGTGGAGTAACCGAAATGGGGGCAGTGATCTCAGAAAGATTCAATTCCTCACGGTTTCTGGGGAATGTTCTGGCAGATGGATGGGGCCGACTGCAGCCTGAGCCCAGCCCGGCTTAACCCAGCGTGGTATAAAAGCAAACTGGAGCCCACCAGAGGCTTGCAGGGTGCTCAAAGCAATGCGAGAGGAGGTAGCCCCCAGCCACCACGTCCCGGTCACGCTGCTGCTGCTGTGCGAGCCACACCATGTGAAGGTCTTTTCCAGCCGAGTCGATTCTAGGATGAGCAGGGAACAGCCAGTGCAAATTTCAGATCACACCAGGAACCCCGTAACACTGCTTGGAGTTTCCTCACCCCAAATCTCCTGCAGCTGGAGAGACCCCAGGGACACCTCTAGGACTGTTGCTTTGAGCCACCATCCCTCCCAAGCCTTGCACGCAATCCTCCTACAGTATAGAGAGGGAAAGGGGAAAAGCAAAGCCCGAAGCACCATAAACAAAGCTCTGAGAGCACTCAGGGAGCCGGGATGATTAACATTCCTTAAGGAAGGAGCTGGGGGAAGGGAAGACACAACACCCTCCTGCGGGTCCCACCTTCCCACCTAATCCCCCCATTGCCATCTGGCAGATTTACTGGCCGCAGGAACGTCGCTCCGACTGATATAATGAGGAATTGCAGGCGGTGCTGTATTTCCTCATGAATTTCACTTCCCTGCCAGAAAAGTTCAGAGCTGGGTCAGACTTTTATATATATTTATGTACATAATACATATATATGTATGAAAACACACATATACATTTTTTCTTCTTCTTTCCAGGTGATTTCCACCTTTCCCCATGTAAGGACTCATCCACCCTCATTCATCTTCCCTACTCACCAGGTTTTTTGCTCTTTGCCCAACTGGGTTAAAGAAAACTGAAGGACCAAACCATCCACATCCCCTCCAGGGTGGGGATGCTCCAGGGTGCTTCTTTCTATGGGTGCTTCAAACAGTCCTGTCCCTCCTCCCCCATTGCAGTCATGGGGGAGCCTTCACAGGGTCACGGTCAGAGAGGGATGTGCACCAGCATCTTCAATCACTGATCTCCAAGCTTCTACCATGCTGATTTATCTCATGCCTAAAGTCTTCCATCCCAGCTCAAGGCAGGACGCTGAGAAACACAGATGGGAGATTTTGTGGGTACCCATCATCACATACCTGTCTTTTTTCCCCCTCGGGATGGGTCCACATCAGTGCAGCAGAAGGGACAGCAAACACCCTCTGCGCTGGGACTCTGCAGCAATAAGGGCCGTGGGGGAATGAAACTGTGGCAGAAAACCAGAAGTCATTTGCTCTGCACCATTTCCCTACCACTGCGGCATGATCTGGGAAGAGAGGGGGACACATGAGGTTTTCCCTCTCCGCTGGGATTAGGGGACGGGAACACACGGAGAGGGAGGTCTCAGAAGACACAAGCACTAAGACGCAGGGGCACCAAGTGGCAGAACACGTCTGTATGTTGCCCAGCTGAGCTGTGGCACTGGTACTCCTTCATCTCCAGCTCGGACACACGACTTTGCAGTCCCATTTTGGCCTTTCCAGGAGAAAGGCAAACACAAGCAGGTGGAAATTACCTTTTCCCTCACCCCATGGCCAAACAGGACAGGGATATGTCCTCTTGGCATCGGGAGAGGAGGTCAGAGACCTGCATTCCTGGCTGATCCCCCACCACAGCCTGGGCTGTCCTGTATTTCCATGGACACATTCCTGACCACAGAAACCTGGCTCACACCCTTTAGGAGGGGAAGGAAAGGACTTGCTGTACTCAAGGCACTCCAGCTCCTTCATGAGAGGCCTTTTTCTGAGGCATTCTTGTTAAATACAAGGCTGTTGCCCTGAAAGAACTGCCTCTGCCCCTCCAAACACCATCCCAAGCAGGTCACACGTCTTCTCACCAGCGGCTGGCTCTAAGCTGCCTTTTCCCCACCATTTGGGAGCTTTACAGCCGGTGTTCCTCATTTTCCATGTCATTAATCTCCACGGGCCCCGGCTCCAAGTGGGCTGGAAGCCAAATCCTGCCAGACAGGTTCCAAGTGGAATCCAGGTTGTCTGGAAAAGAATAAATCCCACTACAAATTCAACAGGCACGTGAACCACAACCACCCAGCAGGGCAAGCGCGAGGGCTGCTCAAGCCAACACATGGGTTTGGTGGCAGCCAACGTGCCTCTTCCCATTCCACTTGGCTTTTCGAGCCAGCAGCCAAAACATGAAGTGTTATTTTGTGCAAACAGCTTTAATCCCCACCAAACAAAGAGAACCTGGGAGGTTATTGCTCAAGAAAGAGTTTCTTGCTTTGGGAGTTGCCATTGAGCACAGTCAGCATTTTTCATAGCGTTTTTGCAATGACTTTTCATTTCCTCTGTTGGCATCTGAGCTGCTTTGCTGTGAAACTCCAATTCCCCAAGGTCCCAAAGCTAAGGACAAGAGCAACAAAACCTCTGTCAGGCAGGGCAAGGGAAGGAAAAGAAGAAACCTGCCCTATGGTGGGACAAGGGAGAAGGGGGAAGAGCAAAAACTCTCTTACCTGGACATCTCTTTAAACTAAAAGAGGGACATTCAGGCTGGATGTGAGGGAACAATTACTTCTGGTGAGGGTGGTAAAACACTGGCCCAGGTTGCTCAGAGAGGTGGTGGATGCCCCATCCCTGGAGACATTCCAGGCCAGGCTGGATGTGGTTGTGGGCAACCTGATGTAGTTCAAGATGCCCCTTCTCATTGCAGGGGGGTTGGACCTAGGTGGCCTTTGAAGGTGCCTTCTAACCCAAACCTTCCATGATTCTGTGACCTCCATAGGTGATCTATGCCTTCAAAACCAGCCCTCTCCCCACATGCTGCAGGTTGCCTACGCAGTTTGTCTGCTCCAGAGGATGATGCTCAGCGCTGTAGCAACAATACAGCTCTTCACCTCTCCTGCAAGCTGCAGGTGACTTGCAAACTTGACACTGCAGGCAGGAGGTCTACCTCTTATCTATCGGGAGGTCATCACATTCAGGGATGTCTTTCCAGCATCTCCAATGTTAATGGGGTGGCCCCTCAGGGCTTTGCTCAATCTCCACCGAGCACGTGCCAGCATCCCTTCAGTTGCCTGGTTGGCAGGACTGGTGGGCAAGAACTGGCAGTGAACTCAGGAAAGCAGCTACAGCAGACCCCAAGGCACAACCAAGGCGCCGTGTTCTTCGACTAAGGTTGCGTGTTGTTTTCCTCCCTCCAGAAGGAACCCCCAGCATGGTTAAACCAGAGGAGCTGTATGGAATGAAGTGCTGAACAGACCAGCAGCACCAGCGTGTTGAGCCGGGATCCTTCGGAACAAGGGCTCTGACAGCCCGTGGCGTGATCCATCGCGTGCCCGCGCCAAGCTCTCTCGTACAGCAAATCCGGGATGCGCTTCAGAGGAGCCCTAATGAAGTCTGCAGATACTTTAGTGCTCTGCTTGGGTTGCTCTTGCTTCCCTCCCCCTCCAAGCCTCTTCAGAACAGAGCTTGGAAGCGGTCTGTGATACTTAAGTCCTAAGTCCTGCCTTTCTCGACTCATAAAAGGAATTGTTCTGAAACAACAGTGCAAATCGAATTACCCGTCGCAGATAAGGGGGAGAGAGGTCGACTATGAAAAGGCTGTAGATGAAAGAAGCATTAGCCTGCAACCTGCAAGGAATAACTCAATTCGAGTCTCATTTTCAGCACCCCCCGAATCTGGCCCAACAGAGGTCCCTAATAAAGGCCAACAGGTAAACCTGGCCAAGACGATTCGTTATCCTGCCGAGCACAGAGCCATTATTCCACCAGCCTCATGCTGAGCATCAACCATCCCCCAGAATGGGAAAAGTATATCACTGTGTTAGAAGCCATCATCAATCAGCCCACAGGAAACCAAGCAGCCCTGATCAGGTTCCAGGCAGAGCTATAAGAAGCCACTCTGTGGTTTGGGTTCGAGATGCTCGGCAGCCTCGTGCACACCTCCTCCTCTTCCCAAGCTGCATCTCATGGAGGGGGACGAGGGACCTGGCTGCCCCAGCCTGCAGACATCCTTATGGACACTTGGCCAGCAAAGAGCTGGGGATAGGGGGGCAGATGTGCAAACCCTCTGCTCTTGAATGTACCAAACGTTATTGATGGGCTTTGGGACATGCCTGAGGCTCCCACTGGATGTTTGCCACCATCTCTCCTTAAACTCTCTCCCTTTCCTCCCCACCTTTCCCAAAGACATATTTTCTTCCCTTTGGTTGCAACTTCCCTTCTCCTCGTGTGCAGCAGGAAACCATTTGAGACCAGACCCAGTGCAGCCCTCCCGAGGCTGGGCTTGACTTAAAGGCCAGGCAGGGACCCTCATCAGCGCCAAGACCCACCTCCTGGATAAATAGGATCCAGGAATTCCTGTCACTCACCACCGAATAAGCCCAGCTGGCTAAAAGGTGGTTGCTAAGCTTGTGCTGGCTGCATGATCCATGGGGATTGAGGGGGATTTCAGGAACTGCTCCATGCAGTGGGGAAGGAAGGTTTGCTTTCTGTTGTTTCTTCCTTTTTCTCTTTCAAAGGAAAACTTCTCATTGAAGAGTGAAATTTGGAAAGCTTCCTCCAGGCCTCCGGGTATTCAATGCCTTTAAAGCACAGGAATTGTTCCCCATTCCCTTCCCGGTTTAAAGGGAAACAGGGCTCTCATTCCTGCAGGCCCTCTGAAACTGCTGACCATGGGATAACTGTGCCTTGATGGAACACAAGCTAAAGTGCACGACGCTGTCCCTGCCCTCGTCCTCCTACATACAGTAAAATGCTTTCTTTTTATTACACTGCACTGAATTTGCTGATTCCAAACCTTTCCCCCTTGGGGCAGGGGAATGAATGTAAAAAATAGATGAAAATGACTCAAAGGGCCCAGAATAAAGCAAAAGGAATCAGAGAATCAGACTGGTTTGTGTTGGAAAGGACCTTAAGATCTAGTTCCAACACCTTGGCACAGGCAGGGACACCATCACAGGGAAGAACAACTTCTATCTAAGCAGAACTTCCCCTGTTTCAGTTTAAACCCTTTACTCCTTGTCCTATAAAAGATATCCCAGATGAAGGGTACCTGTCTTGCAGCTGGTGCACGTCGATGTGCAACCAGACCTGTACAGGATGTTTTCCCTGCCACTGCCATGTGTGCAGTGCAGGAGTGAAGTTTTGGGGTGGTTTTGTTTAATCCCCCCCTTCAGAGGAGCAGCAGCTTGGCCGGGTAGAGAGGTTCTGCAGTAGGGGAGCAAAGTGTGCCACCACCTTTCCTCAGGACCTGGCCCATTACATCTTGTTCTTGCTGCTGAAGCATTCAATGTGTTTTTACCTGGGGGACATCCAGAGGACAACCAGCCCCTCGTCGCAGCTCGAGCAGCAGAAGTGTTTCTTGCTCAGAGTTGCGAAACACAAGCATTGCCTCAGCCAGGAGGGCAGCTCAGAGCCAGCCCTTGGCCTCCCTGCTCCTCCCCATGCTCAGCCTCCTGCTTCATCTCCAGCCCTGTTTTCCTTCCAGAGACAAAAATGTGTTTTAAGCTTGGAGCATGCACTGTGCTGCCCACTGCTGCAGGGGTGGCTGCAGCTACTGCCCCATCCCATGGGGCTGGGGATGCGCGGGGTGGTGGGGACCAGCCCCCTGTGCAGGTACCCATGATGGAGAGCAGACCCCTTCATTCTCACTGCCCTCAACAAACCCCAAGACTCTGCCAGAGAGGTTGTGGTCCCTTTCCAAGCTCAGAAAGCAAAGCACATGACAGGCAGTGGGGCTGCTGCCCAGCATAGGGGGACCCATGGGGATGCCACTTGCCTGCCACAGGGTAGCTCACCTCCTGGACCACTGCATTGCTGCTCCTGTGCTGCCCTCAAGCCGGTCCCCAGAGGAGAAGTTGGTCCCTGTGGCTGTGGTCTCCTGGCCAAGCACTGGTTGCTTCTGCTCCGGCCCCTGGTTTTCTGTGTACTCCCAGGTTTGGATAGCGTAAGGGAGTACAAGAAAGAAATCCAAGTCCCGGGGGGCTTCCCAGACTTCCACATCCTCACAATCACACAGGAATTCCGCAGCCCAACCCAATAAGCCCCTCAGCAAACTCAGACACCATCCCCTTTTCCTCAGAGCCTGTAATTAGTTCTAGATTTGCTTCATCCCTGCTGAAGCCTTTCATTAGTACAGCCTGTGAGACACTATTTGCACAGCCATGAAATCCGGATACACCGTCAAGCCTCAGCAGGAGCTGCTTTTGCTAAGTTCTGTTGCTGTCTAAGAAGGCAGACTGTGACCTCCCCACAGCGTGTAGAGGTGGGGTTTTACCACCTTCACCATCATTCCAGTACATCCACTGTTCTCCTGTGAACAGCGTTGCACAGCCCTGCTTTTCCTGCACCTCCAGAGATTTGCTGCCCTTTGCTGTTCCCTAAGCAGCTCCTGGAGGAATAGCTTGCCATCCAGGGATGCTCGCCATCGCTTTCCTCTGGTTTTCCTTCCTCCTTCTGCTCTGCAGCATTCTTTAGCCAACCCTCCCGGCTCTTTCACTTACTAAACTCTATTTACTTTGACCCACAAGTTCTCTCACCTTTCCTACCCTTCCACTTCGCTGCCATCCCTGTTGGAGAGCCCAAATTGCCCTTACCAGGCACATCCAGGGCTCCCATTAGGTTGCTCACACCTGAAGCCATCAGTATGTTCCATTGTACAATCTTAGCAGCCAATGCTTGAGTGTTCCTGGAAAACACCCTGTGTTACTGACTATACAATCATGGAATCACAGGATGGTTTGGGTTGGAAGGGACCTCAAAGCTCATCCATTTCCAACCCCCTGCCATGGGCAGGGACACCTTTGCTACAGCCAAACCCCGTGGCAGACTGTGAGGACAATTGCTATCTAATTCATACACAAACGGCTCCATCCCATTGCTCTGTGTTCACACCACGTTTGGTCAGCACCGGGCTTTCCAGGGTCTCTGAACTGACTTTCTTCATGCTGTCTGTGCTTGTTCCACCTGGAAGCAAACACTTACTGGCATTTAAAAGGCTCTGTCTTGGTAGAGTTACTGTGGGTATTCTCCTTCAATGCTTTGTCTTGGACTCCTACAGCTCATTCACACCCCCTTGATTCAGCTTCTAGGACCTCTTGAGTTAAATTCCTTTTATATGTGCTGTTTCTTTGGGGTTGGATTCGCTGTTGACACATGTCACGTAGGTCACTGCTGTCTGCAGGCAGGGCAAAAGAGCATCAGCCTCAAGCACCAGCTCCCCATACAAAAGAGCACCAGCTCTTCCTTAATGTTGTGGAAATCACAGCACTCGCACTCACAGGAGCAGATTCCTGCCTCATTAGCCAGGCTTTAGCCTTTCCTGCCATACTCGGGCAGAAAGCTCTTACATTCCCAGCCATGACCATGCTATTGCACCTTTCATCATCTATCACAACATTTTGCTCCAGGGGAAGCAGTGTGAAACACCTCCCAGCTCTCGAGCTCAGCTCCCCATTCCCTTGCTGCGAGGGCACCAACATCCCCAAGTACCTGGCTGTTAGCACACATGCTGTTCTTCCCAGCACCGTTATTGCCAAATCTATTTTCCTTAAAGCCATTACTAACTAAAGACAAGTGCATTTCAATTCCCACTTACTGGTTTTCACTAATAATTCTTCCTTGCTTAGCAACAGTTGCTTTTGCAGCGGGAGGCCCTAAGCTGAACTGTACCTAGAAAAGAGCAGTCAGGTTCTTGGAAATGGACCATGTGAGAGGACACAGCTTCTGAAGCCAGCCCGGAGCTGGGCAGCAACCCTTCTGACTCCCATGGAGAACAGCAAATGACCCCCCGGGGCAGTCCTGTGCATTACACTGATGGTTTTGCTTGTAAGATCCAGGCAGGGGGAACAACTGAGTTCCCAACTCCCTCAGTGATCCTCGGAGCAGCCTGTAAGAGACGAACCATGCACCAGCCCTAGGAGAAGGCTTCCACTCAGCACACATCCCAATCCTGTTGTAAAAGCAGGATGTTTTGCTGGCACAGGCTGAGCTCTTGCCCACTGTGCACTCGGGCTGTGTATTTAATACTGGACCCTGTTGTTTCCCCTGCAGCGCTCCCACTGCTACGGAGGCGCTCATTTAAAGCACAAAGCCTCGACTTGCTGCCCAGAGTGAGAAACAGCCTCTTCCTCCTTTAAAGAAATGAAATAATAAAGTGAAAACCAAACCCATCTAACTCTGGAAGAGCCACAGGAAGGGTGCGGAGCAGTAGCCTCCACATCTACCCCCTGCTCCCATGGAGGGAACCACCTCAAAGGGACCGGGGCACCTTCACAGCAGCACAAACTCTGTTTTCTTTAGGATTAACAGATTTCTGGCTAGAAAACTCCCCATGGCTCAAGCAGCAGGTACTGAAAAGCACCATTTCACGCCGAGAGCCCGGTGTGGGTGCCACAGCACCGAGTTCAAACCTCCCCACTGCACTGCCCCAGGTTTACATCCACGTGCTCGCAGTGAGAAATGAAGGCAGCTCTGCATCACAGATGCATTTGGAGGCCTCGCATGTCAACACTCACAGAGCAGCTCCCGCTCCCCCCAGCAAGCTGCATGCCTGGGTCTGGCCCTGGAGGCTGGAACCGGTGTGTTTGGAGAAGGAAAAGGTATTGTTGCAAACACGGATAATCAGATCCTGCAGGTCCTGAGGAAGCCTCTGACAAATGCACCGCACAGAGACTGAAGCTGTATTGGAAACGACCAACCCTCCTTCCTCCCAGAACAAGCCCTCCAGGCTCTAAGAGCTGGCTGGATTGCCTGGCAATGGAATTTCACCCCTGCGGATCAACTGGAAGACCCTTCCCAAAGTTCTGCCCAGAAGAGCCCCCATGGCCATGCTGGCCCATGTCACAGCTACCTGTCACCCTCACGTCGCTCCTGGTCCCAAAGCAAGCCCCATCCCAGGGCTGTCGCCCTGCCTATAGATACAGGCTCTGCCTGCTCAGACCTTCCCAGGCTACAGCTGGAGCGACAGGAGATGCTCAGTGTCCACAGCACGGTGCCACTGTTGCTGCCATGGGCAAGGAGGGGGGGACGTTGGTTAAAGCCCAGCTGGACCCAGGACACAGGGGATCACTGCTCTGGGCCCCTTAAAGCACAATGGCTTAGGTGGGCTTTGGCCATGAGCTTCTTCCCCCAAGAGGAAAGGCACGTGCATCCGATAGCCCTGTCCCTGCGATGCTTTGCTGCCAAGGGAATCACAGTGCTCCCTTGTTTTCCATGCTCACAAGTTTTCCATGTGCTCTCCCCTACCCCTTCCATGAGCTGCCCTGCAGAAACACCAACCTGCTATTTCAACCACCATCCTGTACAGCCCAGCGGACACCCCAGCTCCTTGCACTGCTGTAACCAAGCAGATGGGCTAATGCAGTATCTTATGGGGACAACACGGTGCCCAGAGAAGCTGTGGCTGCCCCATCCCTGGCAGGGTTCAAGGCCAGGTTGGACACAGGGGCTTGGAGCAACCTGCTCTAGTGGAAGGTGTCCCTGCCCATGGCAGGGGTTGGAGCTGGATTGGAGCTTTAAGGTCCCTTCAACCCAAACCATTCCATGATTCTGCTTCTCCCATCTTAACCTGAAGGCAACACTGAGAATCGATCCTGAGCCACAGAGAGTGTGGGCAAGTGGGGCACAGACATGATCTGTGGGTTTGGGAAAGAGCAGAACTGGATAATGAGGCATGGAAATGGGACTTACCCTGGAGGTGAAGCACATCTTGGGAGGTGAAGGAACCGGCTTGAGAACAGGCAGGTCCATACCCAGCTCCAGCTCCAGCAAAGTACCAACTCCACGAGGCAGAACAGAGACAGACACCAAATGTCAGGTTTTCCCTCCACTGGGTTTCCTGGTTTTCACTCACTGGTGGCTTTTGTGGGGAATTCAGCTGCTCGCAGAGATTTCCTGCTGGGAATTCTGGTTTTCCAGCATTCTACAACCCCTACATGCACATGTCAACACACACCTCAGAGCAGCGAGGAAACAGGGCAGAAGCTCTACCAACTATTCCACCACGGATACCACGGGTATCTTTAGACCAAAAAGCCACTTCAGGTACCGAGGCCCCATCCACGACACCAAGAAAGTGCTTTGTTTAAAGCAGCTGAAAGCTCACAACCCCCCCTCGAAGGCACCAGATGAAAAGAAGCTCAGCAACAGAAACCAGGGTGGTACTATAATTAACTTTGTCTTTTTATTTACACCACAAGAATAACAAGTTGTCATAATGTGGTACAAAATACTGGACTCCTAATAAAGTTGAAATCGAAGTCGGTACTGTCAGAGAAAGACACCATTGGCCAGTTAAAAACAAAAAGAAAGAGAAAAAGTAAAGAGAGGGGAAAAAAAAAGAACCCTAAAAAAAAAACCCAACCAACAAAAAGAAAAAAAAGGCAAAATAATAATAAAAAAAACCCCAAAACAACAAATCCAAACAAAACCAAGGAGAAAAATATTCCAAACTCCATCAAGGAAAAAGAAAGGACCATCAGAAAACTTAGCACGAGGAATGCTACCATCACTTAAAGTAGGGTCCATACAATCTAAGAGTGAAAGGGTGTCTAAATTACAGCGTAAACCGGTAGCTGCTACCAATGGTGACGTCATACTGAGCATGTATAGGTATAAAGTAGAATATAATATAGTTACAACTTTTTGATACTACATATCTGTAATAAGCTCTCGGGTGAATAATGTTTCAACCCCTTCCCCC
>NW_009923774.1:0-11813 GCF_000696875.1 Nestor notabilis
AAAGCGGGGAGTTTCTGTAGGGACGGTGGGGCAGGAGGAGCGTCCAGAGGCCCGGGGAAGAGGTGCCAAACTAATAATTTATGTTGGTTTTCCTACGACAAAGCGTTTCCCCTTAGATCACTTACTTAGTGATGTCGTTTGCACACAAGCAACAACTGCAAGAGAAGAGTACTGCGAACAGCCCCTCACGTCTTTGCACGCAATGGATAAACGTGGTAATGTCTGCGAGTGGGCAGCAGGAGTCGGCTACAAAACAGACCTGACTTCCCCCCCTCTCCCCAAAAGTAGTATGATGTAATGTTTGTGTTCCAGAGCCTGCGACATAGTCACCTTGTTCATGTGAATTACAGAGCTAGGTGGATAGAACTGCCACGTTGCCCCTCGCTGAGCATTTCAGGCAGGCGCCCCTTCACCTAAAAGGGTAATACTTGCGGGGCTGTGATCTGCTGCTTCCTCCTCACCCCTCCGCAGCACTGCAGGAACGGCTGAGGAGACTATGGCATTTTATTTTTCCCTCTGCTTCCCATCCAGGGGCTTCCTTTTTCTTCCTGGTGCTTCGTCATCTCCTCTGCCAAGGATATCGAACTGACTGGAAGGAGGAAAAAAAATCCCCAAAATTCTGTGTTTCCCTGTGATTTGCAGCCTGGAGCATAAATTCAGAGCTGAGTACATTCTGCAAGCCATGCTGAATGACTTGTTATCGGTATGAGGTTTACGATAAAGAGGAGGAAATGGTCCTTTGATAGTAAGTAAAAGTTTCATAATGATTTATTTTTGTCACACTAATTTTTAATAAGTTCCTGTTTGGTTTTCAGAGTGCTACCTTATCAGCTCATCGCTGTTTGTGCCCTCATTTTTCTTGTGCTTTCCTTTGCCCACTTTGTTTCTTTCATAGTGACTTTCCTTACCCATGGCAGCTCTCTGCCAAGGAACCTCACTTGCATTTTTTGCCCAATCCATGTGCTCAAACAACCAGCAATTAAGTCATCGAGGTTGGTAGTGAAATGTTATTGTAAGTTCTTGCTCCACTTATGGGACAGTGTCAAAAGTCTGGTAGACAATGTCTACTGCTCTCCCCTCATCTACCAAGCCAGTAGTTTCATTGTAGAAGTTTATGAAATTGATCAAGCATGACTTCCCCTTGGTGAATCCATGCTGACTACTCCTGGTGACTTTCTTGTTCTTCATATGTCTGGAAGTGGTGTCCAGAATTAGCTGCTCCATCACCTTCTCAACATCAAGGTGAGGATGACTCGTCTGTAGGTCCCAGCATCCTCCTTCATGAAGTTAGGAGTGGCATTTGCTTTCCTCCAGTCCTTCAGCACTTCTCCCCGTCACTATGATCACTCAAAGATGATACAGAGTGGCCTTGCAATGACATCTCCAGTTTCCTCAGCACTTGCGGGTGCATTCCACCATGTAAGCCCACGGCCTTACGTACATCCAGTTCGATGAAGTATTCCCTGACCTGATCCTTTTCCATTCAATGTAAATAATCTTTGCTCCAGATTTTCACCTTGGTCTCTGGGGCCTGGGATTCCTGAAAGGCTGTTACATCAATATTTAATACAGTATGTTAGAATGTTGGGGCTAGGCCTCTGAGAAGAGGAACAGGTTGCTGCCTGAGAAGCAGTTTGATCATTTTGTGTTGTAAATACATTGTCCACATTTGCACCTATAAGCTGCAAACTTGACAGGGCCAGAACATGGCTTTATCTGCTACAGTTAGTTTACTGTACATATGTAAGAAGAACAGGCTGCTCGTAAGCTAAAGTGTTTGCTTAGGACACAGGAAAATCCTGCACTCCATTCACTGACCAGCTGCCTTCTGCCTGCCTGACTGCAGGCAGGTGATTTGGAGTATACCTGCATGATACCAGGGAGAAACGGGCTGAGATCTGCAGAGATCCGCAACCAGAGCCATATTGCTATGCTAGCACAGCTCCATATACACGTTAATTGAGCCTGCTGAGAGACCAGATTGGTAAACCTGGCTGATTTTGAGATCCAAACCAGTATCTTTGCTGTACCAGCTTGTTTGCAGATAGTTCAGGGATTTCTAATACAGCACTGGACTGTGGCAGACATACCTGCCCTTAGCTTGTCCCATATTTCAGTTCCCCACATATGCCACACAGACAGTTTTCTTTCACTGGCAGGAATTTTGTGAGTCCAACTAATGAACATGAAAATGACAAGAAAGAGTAAAAGATTACATTGAGCTATTAAGAAGAGTTTTTCTTTACAAAACTTTAACAGCTATCTTGTTACTAGAAATATTTTACATTTTTACTTTTGAAGTATAGCAGAAGTATGTGGCTGCTAATATTTAAATTATATTTAATTATTTTCCTTTTTTGTGCACCAGTGAACTTGGAATAGCCCTCTCTGAACATTCAGGATCTTGCCCATCAAAGCATAGCTCTGGGAATGCGATTAGGAAAGCAATTAGGTTTTCATAATTCCATGTACTTTGAAGCTGGGAACTGTGATTCTGACATGCTCCTAGGCTCTGCTATGTGCCGTATTTCTATTAAGCAACTTCTGTATTTCCCAAATCCCATCTTTTCTTTTAATTAGCAAGTATATAGCTCTGCCAGTGATGGTTGCAAAACAAGTTTAAATAATGTAAAGCTAGTGAGATTGACACAGAGTTGATTTTACAAGGTTCTGGAACAACAGAGTTATAAATGCATCATTAATCGTGGTTGCCACATGTCCTGTCTTGGTCCTTTGAAGTATGAATTTTGTTAACTGTTTCACTCTGTCGGAAAGGCAAGAAGACAGCTGCAGACCTGTAGCTTACTCTGACCTAGTCTATGCTAGAATGTTTTGCTGATAGAGCTACCCTAGGCGCATGAAAAACAAAGTATCTCATCCGTTAACCAGTGCTGCCAGGTTCATCACACATCCGTTCAGATGCTCTTTTTCACCCACAGACAGAATGTGGGCAGAATTTTAGGACCTTGACTATTTGTTTGAACTTCCCAGATTTCTTGCAGGAATGGCGTCTTAGACTTGTCACAGGCAAATGTGTATGCCAGGGTGTGACACGGCAGGGTATGCACTCAGAGCTAGCATCTGCAAAGTGCTCATCTGAGACTACCCTGCTTCCTGCATTATAGATATAAGCAAAGGGAGCAGATGAGATCACAGTTATTTAATCAATTTCATTTTTAAAGCTGTGAGCAGAAAAATTACCAAAAAAGAAAAAAAAAAAAAAAAAAAGCACAGTAGGTTCTATCACTGCGATTAAATGATCACTCATGCAATAACAATGCAGAGAGCTAAAATCAATCCAAACCTTTCTCAATAATTCTTTGCCTCAGAGCTCCAGAGTAGTTTTTACACACATGAAAGAAAGGGGAGGTTCATAAGAGGCCATGCATGCAGTCTAACATGAAGTCTGAAAGAAATGCTTTGTCAGGACAGTATAATAGTGTAAAAGATCCTTAGTTTGGCAAAACTGTACTTTGGCTAGCGGAGTTTTTTCCAGTGTCCCAGGACTCTATGTGATGCCAACTTTACCTGTGAGGTAGCAAGAGCCACATCTTCAGTATGAGATTTTGCTGGCGTAATGGTCAGCCTGAGGTGATACCACCACACACTCTTCATTGACAGCTCAGCTGGCAGAAGTAGACCTGTTAATCTTCACACCTGAAATGTGGACTCTTGGCATGTTACTTATGGAAGAGGAGACCATGACCCCTTTCACATGTAGCATTCCAGTCTCTCTCACACTCTTTTATTTGCTGTGCTAGAGGCAGGTAACAGGCATGTCCTTCTACCTGCTGACTGGCGGTTTTGCTCCGGAGTTGTGGGGCAAGAGGCGCAGTGCTAAAGCTCCTCCACTTAGTCCTGCCCTCTTATATACTCTCTAGTTTATTTTCTGTAGCCCCTTTCCAGGTGAGATTCATTCAGCACACTTGACCCATCTTGTCTCATGTGACTCCACATACCAGAAATGTCCCCTGCTTTGTGACAGTTGTCTGAGAGAGCAAGTGTGCAAAGAGCTAGAATAAAGGCAAGGTGGGATGCCCAGAGAAGCCCTGTTGGAAGAGGGTCAGCAGTTTGTCACCAAAGAAGTGCCACTAAGCAAGCTTTCATAACTAGGAGCTAGCATGGGAGAAAGGAGGCCAGCACTCGGCGGGCTTTTGATCTGGAGTAACTCCCCGCAACTCATGTCTTCCAGAACTTTTGGTTCTTTTGAAAGAACAGGAGATACTGATCTATCCAAACACCAATCTCTACTGAAGAAGAAGTATTACATCCACCATGACCTCACAGTAGAAAAACTTCATTTCGTTTAGGTCATTCAGTTCTTCTTTGCCCAAATGCCCACACCTCTTAAGTGCTTAAGAAGGCATACTGCCGGGAATGAGTTTTTCATTAGATCAGAAAATTACTCTTACAGCTTTTTATTACATATGTTATTAATACACAGGCTTGTCCCTGAAAAAAAAAAAAAAAAAAAAAAGTCTTGAAAAAACAACTATGCCCCATAAGTATAATTATTGACAAAATTGTCTAAGTTTCAGAAGAAATGGGTCACAATGGTTTATTTTGACCAATCATAATTTCAAATTACGTATTCAGGTATAAAGCAAAACTGCAAAGCCATGTTTCAGTTCTATTAGAGCAGCCATGGACCCGAGCTGGTACACTTTGGATACTTGTACTTTCTTTTGAAGCCATTCATGCAGGAGAATTACAGACTATCAAAATGTGCAAGATGAGAAAGCAGAAAAATAATGGCACCATGGTGTTTGTATTTATTGTAGCATATCGGTATTCTACCCATTAATTACAGAAGTCTCTTATCATTTTGTTGTATTATAACTATTTTGATTTTCTCTGTAGGATCACACTTCTCCCTCTCCCCAATATCCAGTAAATAGTCTATTTGTAAGTGGTTTGCAAAAGGAACAAAGACTAGCAACAGATGTTTTGTCTGGAATTGCTGATAATTTCTTTTACTACTTGTATCTGGCACTGCAATGGAAGGAGGAAAAGCATTTTTGAAACTATTTTTTCTATGACGCTTACTTTTCAAAAATACATTTACTAAAATACTGTGAGTTTTTAGAAACTAAAACATGTCAGAGGAACTTCTTTTATTTTTTATCTCCACCTGCTGGAAACAGTTACATTCTCTCCACCAGGGAGCGCAAGTATCACCAGAGGTGGTGGTGCTGGGACGGAGAGACTGCTGTACGCATTAGCAGTATTGTGGGCTGTCTTCCTCAAGGGCGGCACTCTAGACATGATGGGTGATTACAGCTACATCGTTTCTTGTCTATGGGTTAATTTAGCCTGAGTTAACTATGTGTCCAACTGGGTAAGGCTTCTTATGTCCAAGATAGAGCTGAAGAAGTAGCAAAGCACTACTGAAG
Organism: Nestor notabilis; assembly: GCF_000696875.1. NCBI lineage: Eukaryota > Metazoa > Chordata > Aves > Psittaciformes > Psittacidae > Nestor > Nestor notabilis. The sequence goes on from NW_009923774.1 coordinate 5,394, forward strand.
AGATTCCTGACTCTCCTAAATCGTAGGCTCCAGCCCAGGAGGTGCTGACTTCCCAGGGATGTGTGCTTCTCCTATGCAGTATGAACACTCATATGTCCCTCACACACATGTTTGAGGACACTAAGACCAACTACCTTTGGGAATGTTGGCTATCAGAAAGAAGAAAAGACCTGGTGAGTACTAAAAGAGATCTTTACATGTTAGACTGAGAGCAAAGACATTTCAAGCAATGTTGTAGGAAATCAATAGCAAGAATATGAAATAAAAGAAAGGCTTTTGAGAAATCTCGGAACCCATACCTTCTTCTAGAAGAACAGTGAAAATACTCCAGCTCAGCTAGACAGCAGAGAAAGCCCAAGAGCTCGTAGCAGTTTTGTGTTGCATGTCATTCCAGAGCACAGCCCTATGGGTACTGTGATAACAGTTTGAGCGGTTTAGCTTACATGCAATATGATTATGCAAATCCTGCCAGTTACTTGAAGGAGAATGCCATCATCATACCGTCAAAGGGTAAAAAACTTTTAACTCCTCAGTCTTGAGTTCACATTATATTCAAGTGTTATGACTATGTTATAATAATAGGTATTAAGTTGCAACTAATGCTCTTGCATTTTCTTAGACAACTGTGCTGCAGTTTCTGCAGCATTGGGATAGACTGGCTTCCTCCTTGGCAGTCCCAACAGGGAGCCAAGGGTTCAAGAGTCTGGAGATACACCTCATCACTCCACTTCTACCTGTCAGTTGCTGCTTAGTGAAGGAAAATACCAGAGAAGACAGCTTTTAGACAAAATTGTATTGTAACATGCCTTTGACCAAATAGGGAATTTTCCCCAGACTCAGCAATTGTCATGTAACTGAGCCATAGTTAAACACACTCACATGCATTTTTATATACATACATACAAATACAGAGAGAGGGGTTCACCTTCAGTGTGATGCTTTCAAGTGTGGCTCTTCAGGTGATGTGATGGTACAGTCTTTTGTTTCTGGCTCCTCTTAGTGCCTGTACACAGTGTTAGAAGTACATAACAGATCATAGGATCATCTCCATAAAACAAAGGTTCTATGTGGATCTCTCCCTTTTCAGTCCCGTAGTAATGCTTGCTAAAAAACCTAACCAATTTTAAATCTCATTTTTAGTATCTGTGATTTTCCTCCAGATTTGCTCAGAGTGACAGTTTGGGATTTTTACAGTTTGGGATTTTTTTCTCATGCTTTTAAAAAATGTGTTTACATGCTTTTACATGCCTCAGTCAAATTTCTTCTGGGACAAGTAATCTGAATGCAAGCTAACTAAGTTTCCTTCTTGTTGCATTTGGCTGCTCAGTTGATTGATGAGTGAAGAGGCAGCAGGAAATAGCAGCCGCCCTGTTAATCGCAGCCCTCAGCTGCCATACAGAGGAAGACTTTTAGGTGGCAAGGTGGAGAAACTGCAAATGTTATCTCCACAGGTATAATTGCCACTCCTGGTGAAGCCCTCGTGATGTGCAGTTTTCAGAGTGTTCTAAGAGGACCTGAATGTTCCTCAATGCAGGTCTGTAAGGGAAATATTATTAAACAATCTTTTGGGAAGTTTTTCTTCCCTTAAACTCTTTCTCAGACTTTATAGCATAGAGTAACGGATGCAGTTCCTGTCACCCAAAAAGGGTTAGAAGTTGTCAAGCCCCAGGAATGCGTAGCTGTTCATTAGGGAAAGTAAAAAGCTGGAACCAAAGAACTGTATTCATCACAAATGATCCCTTAGAAGAGAGGCTGATTTCTTCTTATTTGTTTGGTTTTGGCAGGGCCACAGTGTGCTCTCTTCAGTATCTTATGTTCTTCTGCTGTTGTCATCCTACTTTCTCTCACCTCATCTGCTGGCTTGTTGCCCTTTGTTCCTTCAGACACCTGCCTGCAGAGCCTGCAAACCTAAGCATGGCCTGTTCCTTCCAGCAGAAGCATCCCTGGATGTTAGTAACTCCACCAGGTCTTAGTGCCTCATTGCTTCCTCATTTTTAACACCAGTGGACTTCAATGAAGAGATGCATGTTGCTGGATGAGAGCCTGTACCCTCAAATACAAGCTTAAGCTAATGTCTGCAACCAGGCTCCATGACATCAAAGAGCTGTATCCATCCTAGACTCTGGACTGACAAGACATAAAGAAATTGTTGAGTAGTATCAAAACTGCAGACACAATCTAAAACAAATTCTTTGTTAGCAGAAACTGGCTTTGCTTTCGATGTACTCTTTCAACACATGTAATATGAAGGGGAAAAAAAGTGTGTGTTGCTTCACTGCAGCCAACACCTTGAAAATTTTATTACCAGAATATCTCAAGACTGGAAACAAATATCCATGTAGATCTAATAGTAAAAAACATCCTCTTACTGTTTGCATATTAAAAAAAGGGTGATAACTGGGAACATCCTATGAAGGGAAAAATAAGAAAACATTACTGGATTTGTTTGCAGAGCACTGTCTTAGAAGCAGACAGCTGGAATTAGTACAACCATGAGAACAGGCGTAATGCTTATGGCATTATCAGTAACTTTCTATCATTTTGGTCTGCTTCTTGACTATTATGTCAAATACAGATTGTATGGTCTCTAGAGCAGGCATTTTCTGTGAAGCATTTACGTAGATCTTAGTCTGCTCTGAAACAGTAACAGAGATAAGACTGTATGTAGACCTTAACTGGATGCAGAAAGAGCTGGAGGAGTTCCCTATGCAGAAAGGAAACAGAGAGAGCCAAACCTTTGGTGATTCATGGCTCTGTAAAGAAGCTAGAGAGCAGGTCTCAGCCCTCTCTTTGCCTTTTCCACAACTCACCTAACTTATGATGTGCAGAGATACTCCATGGAGGGACAGGCCAGGGGCCCTTCATCGCCATTTTCAAAGAGATTTAGAGAGTGTCAAAGGCCCAAACCCTCTTGAGCTTGAAGTGCCCTTTCAATCCTTGATTCTGACCGTTTGGCAGACCCATTACTTCAGCTCCGACCTATGTTTCACCTGACCTATCGCCCCACTTACTCTGACAAGACAGTACACATGCACACAGTGTCAAGTGCTGGGGTAAAAAGCACAGATAAGTGCTCAGCACATGCTCTTGATGCAAATCCTGTCCTTCCCACTACGAGCATTCTTTGCTACCCAGTCAATGATTTTTATCAAACCTGTTGAAGATTAACTCTGGAGACCTTGTCTCCTCTGTTAAATGTGAGTGAAGCTGGTCAATGGGTTCAACCAAACTGCACAAAGGACAGCAACTGTGGAGTCCAAGAAGTTAAGAAAACTGGCCTAAAAGTTCTCAAACATAGCTCTCATCTGCTTTGAAGAGAGGCCTAGTAAACCCTGTTCCCAAAAGAGATCATGGGAATCCACACACTACATTCCCACACAGGGGGTTCTGAAGAGGGAAATACATGCAGCAAAACTGCTTTCGATGAGAGCACTGCAAAATACCATAAAGATTTCTGACCGTGTATTTTCAAACATCTGGTTTGATCCAGTTTTATATGAAAGAGATACTCGATGTAACCTTGCTTCCACAAGTCCCATTTTAATTGCTGATTGCATAGGAAGCAGAATTTGGGCTGTACTCAAGTTTTTAAGAGATTGTCTAGAGCAATTGGGTTTTTTTTGTATTTTCCAGTAAAATGTTCTGTGGGGCATGTATTAAAACAAACAAAAAGCCGTTATTTTAGTAATGTAAAAAATACCATTTACATCCAACAAATAGATCAAAAGATGTTCTTTTATAAACAAAATTCCCATCCCGCAGACACAATGGTATGTACAGTAACATCACACTTTGCCAAGAGATTCCAGTATAAGACACAGTAATTCAAAAGAAACAAAGTGTAAGTTTATTAGACGCCAACATTTCTTAGTCAAGATCTAAGTAAAGAAAACACACAGTAGAAAAAGTTGTACAAAGCAGCAATGGATTTACATTATATTAAAGAAAAATTTACCCTAAGCTATTAAATCTCAGTCCTAAAAAAAGTAAAAAGCCATCCTCATGTATTGAACAGATACAGAATGACTATAAGGTATACAGGATTATAAAACCAGCTTCTTTTGTCTTACCTCTATAATCCTTTAAAATGACAAGTGATTTTGTGCAACTGGAAAACTCCATAGCAAATATATTGGGCAATTCCAATTTGTAGAAACTGTAGGAAACTATTTCTCTGTACCCAAGCACTAAAAGTGATCCCATTTTCCTGTTTTTTTAAAAAGGGACACTGTCAAGAATAAGCCTTAAAGTGTGCACTTTACATGTATTTTGCATTTTACATTGCAAAAGATAGTTTGTTCTGGGTTTATGTACATATTTTAATTAAAAATGCTGCTGCAATAGTGGGAAGCTTGTGTCTTTAAAAGGTAATGTGTATGGCTGAGGAACCAGAAAAGCAAAAACTGGATTGAGTCCTTTATTCTGGAATAGCGAGAGAAAAAGCAACATGGAAAATAAGCTCAACCCACAGAATTCAGATATGTTTTTCAGACATCCTTGCAACAATTGAGGATGCCCAAGCAGCTCAAGTGTTATGACTCAGTTCCTGTTTTTAAATTCTTTGTTTTTATTAGTATCAAGAATTCTTAATACAGATAAGTACATTTACTGTATACAACCTTTCTCTTGATAGTGTCCCTTTATGTACAACAGTTATAGTACAGTTTTTCACAAGTCATTTTAAATAAACAAGAATCAATGACATTAAAAAATACTATCAGGCTGTGTTCAACAAAAACAACAACAAAGATTTTAACACTGATTCATTAACAGCAACATTAAAAAAAACCAAACAAACCCAAACAAAACCAAAACCCCAAACCCCTAAGCTTGCTTTGATTTTTATCTAAATCTTCTGGTAGGAAAATGTAAACAATTTTATTGAACAGTATAGGCACCTGCCAGATTATAGGCTCATGCCAGATATTTGCACCCTCACTGTTTAGTGCCAAGAAGTTAGGCATAGTCTGTCCTTATCCCACGTGAGGAACTTCTAGTTTTATCACTGGAAGCTTGGAAACAAAAACAGAGTATGTTTAGCTTCAGCCCAAACCTGCATGTCTTACTTGGGGAAAAACAAACAAACATCAGACAAAAAAAATCTACCAGATGTCACTGGAAGGCCTGCCTAAATAGGAAATGCAGGAAGAAGACTCTTAGAGCTGTGTTTTGCTTCACCGATAAGGTTACATCTCCCTCCTGAAATACACAAGACAAAGTCTAGTGTCGCCCACTGCTTCAGCAGGTTATCTGCCCAATTAACTGCCACAGGGTGTTTCACTCCCCCTTACAAAAAAATCCCCTAAAAGTAGAGACTCTATTATTACTGGTTCACGTCCTTTGCTTCTGTAAAACTACAGAACTACAGTCTAGCTGTATATGCAATTGTTATGTAGAGGAAAATGAATTTAAACTTTTGGTTCTAGGACTTAAAAAAAAAATAAATCTCTACCTATTTTCTGTCACTGCTCTTTGAAGGTTGATCATGGTCCCAATTTACCAAAGAGCATGTTGTAAAAAAAAAAATTAAGACTGATTTTAATGGAACTTAACCATAGGCTTAGACACTTTGCCACCACAGTGCCTGAGAAGAAAAAAACCTCAAATCAAAATACATTTAATGGCTCAACCCTGCTCTTCTTAAACACAAGAAAAGTTTCCACTGTATTTCCACTGAAGCAGGATATTTCTCTGAGATTTATCTGACATTATAAAAATAGCAAAAAAGGGAAGAATTAAAGATTCTAATCTATATATTAAAACATCTGCACAGTCCTGTCACAAAATTTAAGGAAAAGCAAACCACTTTTTATATTTAACAAGACCTCTAACTTTGTGTCACTTTAGCACACAGCTAAAAAATTAAACAACATATCATGAAGACAGGCTTTTGTATCAATAAATTTGCCTTTTATTTTGGCTGAGGCCAAACTAGACACTCTTCCAAATAACTTTATTTATAAACAAGCAACTAACATTTTTTTCCATAATTTAAGTTTTAAAACATATATTAAAGTTATATAAGTGGAAGCATATTTATTCCGTATCCTCCAAAATAAACACTTCTATCAAGGGCTTTTTAAGATACTGTATAAAAGCTAATAGAAAACCAGAACTGCTATATAAACATCTCCTATTTAAACTTCAGAGATCCTGAATTCCTTTATTAAACAACAGGAACTGAATTTTAAAAAAAACAAACAAAAACACACACAGCTCAAAAAACTTAGAAAAACTGAAACAAAAAAAAAAAACCCTAAACCCAAAACCCCAAACCCTTAGAAGGAGGCTATTTAGACCAAAATATTTTATGATTTTTTTGTAACACGTAGTGTACTAGAAAAAAATGCCAAGGTTCCTTCAAAGCTGTTGCACAAGCTTTTCATTTAAGTGTGTGAGCTTTATCATTGTATGACATAG